>NC_070595.1:29804560-29834560 GCF_027409825.1 Scomber japonicus
ATAATACCTGTAGCCATAGCAACCTGCAGCCATAGCAACCTGGCTACAAAATATAAAACATAGGAACCACCTTAGCAACCACTTTAGGAACCGCCTTAGCAACCACTTTAGGAACCACCTTAGCTACCACCTTAGCAACCACCTCAGCAACCACCCTAGCAACCACCCTAACAACCACCCTAACAACCACTTTAGTAACCACCTTAGCAACCACTTTAGTTAACCACCTCAGTAACCACTTTAGTAACCACCTTAGCAACCACCTCAATAACCACCCTAACAACCACCTTAGCAACCACTTTAGTAACCACCTTAGCAACCACTTTAGTTAACCACCTTAGCAACCACTTTAGTAACCACCTTAGCAACCACCTCAATAACCACCCTAACAACCACCTTAGTAACCACCTTAGCAACCACCGCAGGAACCACTTTAGTAACCACCTTAGCAACCACCGCAGGAACCACTTTAGTAACCACCTTAGCAACCACATCCAACATCAGAGCAGGATATGAATCCATTTTGGTCCAAAGTGAAACTATTTGATGTTTGGACATAAAAACTTTCATACGTGAATCCTTCTGACTGTCGCTGTAGCGCCACCGTGAGGTTGAGCTTTGTGGTTGGAGGTGAAATATTAGATTCAGCGGGTCAAAGTTTTCACTCGTGCTGTGAAATAAGTCAACATCTGTTTAATGGATTGGAACAAAATTTAGTTTAGTTCTCCTAAAAGTGAACATGAGGTTCCAGCTGCGAGTCAAACCGTCTGCTGCCAAACATCTGGACTCATTTATGGTGTTTTGGGTCACGGCGGGTATGACATCATCTTCACCTGCAGGCCTCCGCTGGCTGCTGCGTGTGTTATGATGTCTGCAGGCGTTACAGTTGCAGTTTAGTCTTCATGTCAGCTTCTCGCCGTCCTCTGGCTCCTCAGGTGGCCCAGCTGCTGCTCAGCAGTAACATGGTGGTGGCGTTGTTGGAGGGAGAGAGGAAGGAGCCGACGGACTCCGCCTTCACCACGCCGCTGCACCTCGCCGCCCGCAACGGACACAAAGACATCATACGGTAAGACGAGCCTCAGCAGCTCATTCAGAGTTTGAGACTTTTTATTGTTGGATTTATAGTTTGGTTCACACACTGCTGCTTTCTTTTTTTAAAGTATATGTTTGTTGGGCTTTTTGCCTTTAATGGACAGGTTAGTAGAGATAGACAGGAAACAGGAAACAGGGCAATGACACGCAGGAGAGGACTGCTCGGTGCGGGATTCGAACCATGGTTGCCTGCAGTGAGGACTACAGCCTCTACACATGTGGCGGGCGCTCCTCCCACTGAGCTAAACTCATCACCTGCTGCTTTCTTTAACCCTTTACGTACTGCTCATATTCTGACTCATCAGTCATTAATAAATGTGACAACCAGGGAGCCGATAAACCCGCTGGAGGCTCCGCAGGTCAAACTCTACATGTTGAATCCACCTGAAGTCTGATCTGCTGCATCTTTTACAATATGTTAATATCTTCATCTTAAACGTGACTGTGGTGGCTCCGAGTGTGTGTGTATTACGCAGTGTGTGTGTGTGTGTGTGTGTGTGTTACTCAGTATGTGTGTGTTACTCAGTATGTGTGTGTGTGTGTGTGTGTGTGTGTGAGAGAGAGTGTGTGCGTGTGTGTGTGTTACTCAGTGTGTGTGTGTGTGAAGGCTGCTGCGGTTTGTGGTTGTAAACCACTGAGACAGTTTGTTTGCATGGAGACATGATGCATGAACTCTGGTGCTGTGTGTGTGTGTGTGTGTGTGTGTGTGTGTGTGTGTGTGTGTGTGTGTGTGCACGTTTTCATTACCTCTTGGGAACCAAAGTCTGGTCCTAATGATGAACATCATATCTGAGATCCTGGTTAACGTTTGGCTATCCACAATGTAATGTCCTCACAAGGATAGCTGTGTGTGTGTGTGTGTGTATGTGTGTGTATATGTGTGTGTGTGTGTGTGTGTGTGTGTGTGTGTGTGCGTGTGTGTGTGTTTTTAGGCCTCACACTCCCAGCAGAGTTCTGAAATCTGAAATCGCCTCTAACGTCTCCGTGACCCAGTTCAGTGATGTTCTCCTCCCAGTTCTCTGTGTGTGTGTGTGTGAGTGTGTGAGTGTGTGTGTGTCTGTGTGAGTGTGTGTGTGTCTGTGTGTGTGTGTGTGTGTCTGTGTGTGAGTGTGTGTGTGTCTGTGTGTCTGTGTCTGTGTGTGTGTGTGTGTGTGTGTGTGTGTATGTGTGTGTGAGTGTGTGTGTCTGTGTGTCTGTGTGTGTGTGTGTGTGTCTGTCTGTGTGTGTCTGTGTCTGTGTGTGTGTGTGTGTGTGTGTGTCTGTGTGTGTGTGTGTGTGTGTGTGTGAGTGTGTGTGAGTGTGTGTGTGTGTGTGTGTTCATACAGTGGAAGGAACACTCAGCACTGTAGACTTTAACTCTAACCTGCTTTGTGTTGGATGTATCGTCGAGTTGTTGAGAAATAAAGTTTATGACTAATACTGTTTGTATTAATTATTTTATTCATTGCATCACTACACAAACATTTTATATAAGTTAATATCATATTATTATTATTATTTCATTATTTAATATTATTTTATTATTTTGTCATTTATTCAGTTTTTATCTTCTTTCACTCTCCTGTTTTTACTCCTTTTATTTTCCATCTTACATTTCATTCATCTTTTTTTTATTAATCATATTATTTAAAATGTTAATAGTATTATTATATAAGATATGTAAGATCATGCCAAACTAGTTGATATGGTGTTAGGTAGGAAGGAAGGAAGGAAGAAAGGAAGGAAGGATGTAAGATCATGCCAAACTAGTTGATATGGTGTTAGGTAGGAAGGAAGGAAGGAAGGAAGGAAGGAAGGAAGGATGTAAGATCATGCCAAACTAGTTGATATGGTGTTAGGTAGGAAGGAAGGAAGGAAGAAAGGAAGGAAGGATGTAAGATCATGCCAAACTAGTTGATATGGTGTTAGGTAGGAAGGAAGGAAGGAAGGAAGGAAGGAAGGAAGGATGTAAGATCATGCCAAACTAGTTGATATGGTGTTTTATTGACTATTTACTGTTTTTATGGTTACACCACTTAGACATTTTTACCATAATCCTCTAATATATTCTCCTTCCTTAGTATTATTGATTGATTGTGATTAACTGTTCATTCTTCTTCTTGTTTTTTGTCTCATTTCATCCACAACACAAAAGTATTCAGATTACTGTCAGAGAGTGCTAAAAAGAGAAAATATTCACATTTCAGAATCTGTGTGTGTGTGTGTGTGTGTGTGTGTGTGTGTGTGTGTGTGTGTGTGTGTGTGTGTGTGTGTGTGTGTGTGTGTGTGTGTGTGTGTGTGTAGGCTGCTGCTGACGGCCGGCATCGACATCAACACCACCACCAAGTCTGGGACGGCGCTGCACGAAGCGTCGCTGTACGGGAAGACGGAGGTGGTGAGGCTGCTGCTGGACGTGAGTTCACACACACACACACATACACATATACACACACACATATATATATACACACATATACATATATACACACACACACATACACATATACACACACACATATATATATACACACACATACACACACACACACACACACACACACACATATACATATATACACACACACACATACACATATGCACACACACACACACACAACGAAGCGTTAATTAGAGCCTCAGAAGTGAAGCTGCGTATGGTTACACCACTTAGACATTTTTACCATAATCCTCTAATATATTCTCTCTAAATGGATTAAAAGCAGAAATTTGATGCTGGGTCCACAAAAAAAGAATGTGTGAAGTTATTCATACGTTTATTTTCACATTTTAACCCTTTAAATTTAAACTAGACCTCATGGAGACAGTAAAACCTCACTGACCCATGACAGAAGGAAACTGAACCGGTGAGTTTACTGGTTGCTGTGTTCTTGTCGCTCAGGCCGGCGTCGACGTGAACATCCGTAACACCTACAACCAGACGGCGCTGGACATCGTCAACCAGTTCACCACATCGCATGCCAGCAAGGACATCAAGCAGCTGCTGCGAGGTCAGAACGCTGACTCACCCGACGCTGACTCACCTGACGCTGACTCACCTGACTCACCTGACGCTGACTCACCTGACTCTGACTCACCTGACGCTGACTCACCTGACTCACCTGACGCTGACTCACCTGACTCTGACTCACCTGACTCACCTGACGCTGACTCTGACTCACCTGACGCTGACTCACCTGACTCTGACTCACCCGACGCTGACTCACCCGACGCTGACTCACCTGACTCACCTGACTCACCTGACTCTGACTCACCTGACTCACCTGACGCTGACTCACCTGACTCTGACTCACCTGACTCACCTGACGCTGACTCACCTGACGCTGACTCACCTGACTCTGACTCACCTGACGCTGACTCACCTGACTCACCTGACGCTGACTCACCTGACTCACCTGACTCTGACTCACCCGACGCTGACTCACCCGACGCTGACTCACCTGACTCACCTGACTCTGACTCACCTGACTCACCTGACTCTGACTCACCTGACTCTGACTCACCTGACGCTGACTCACCTGACTCTGACTCACCTGACTCACCTGACGCTGACTCACCTGACGCTGACTCACCTGACGCAGACTCACCTGACTCTGACTCACCTGACGCTGACTCACCTGACTCTGACTCACTTGACTCACCTGACTCTGACTCACCTGACGCTGACTCACCTGACTCACCTGACTCTGACTCACTTGACTCACCTGACTCTGACTCACCTGACTCTGACTCACCTGACGCTGACTCACCTGACTCTGACTCACCTGACTCTGACTCAACTGACTCTTACTCACCTGACGCTGACTCACCTGACTCTGACTCACCTGACTCTGACTCACCTGACTCACCTGACGCTGACTCACCTGACGCTGACTCACCTGACCCTGACTCACCTGACTCTGACTCACCTGACGCTGACTCACCTGACCCTGACTCACCTGACTCTGACTCACCTGACTCTGACTCACCTGACTCTGACTCACCTGACTCTGACTCACCTGACGCAGACTCACCTGACGCAGACTCACCTGACTCTGACTCTATATTATTTATTATATTATATGTGTCATATTATATTATATATTATATATGTGGTAATGCAGACTGTTACTAAAGGATCTAAATATTTCCTCCTCTATTGTTTGCTGAGCAGTTTTTCTATAAATGATAAAAAACTATGAAACAATGAAACCTGACATTTCTAAAAACCCAAATGTCTCCTGAAGTTCTTCCTTCCCAGAGTGACACCAACATTACGACGTTAACATGAATGAAATGATATCCTCTGGTCTCATGAATGTCTGAATGATCTGATCTGTGATGTTTCTCTGACAGATGCGACGGGCGTTCTGCAGGTCAGAGCTCTGAAAGACTACTGGAACCTCCACGACCCCACGGCTCTGAATATCAGAGCAGGAGACGTCATCATGGTGAGACACACACACACACACACACATACACATACACACACAGACACACATACTCTCTCACACACACATACATACACACATACACACACACACACACACACACACACACACACACACATATACTATTACTATATTTATTAATGAAGTAAACGGAGCACTTTTGCTCAGTTCATTGAAAGAATAAAGAATGAGGAGAGGAACATGTTGGGATTAAAAATGATTAATTAATTAATCAATAAATAAATATATAAATAAACAAATAAATAAATAAATAATAATACAATTATAATAATAATAATATAATTATAATAATTCGTTGGTGCCTAAGCTTAGTTACTCAGTTAGAAAGCTTCAGTGTGTTTCTTCGTGATGCTGTGACGCCCTCTAGTGGACAGAACATGACATAACCACATGTTGACAGCAGTGGAAATACATGAGCCTGTGTATAAATACATAGTGAATATTAATAATATATTAAATCTGAATGTGTTTTTTTTTTCAACACTTATTATTATTACTGACTCTTATAAGAATCTTTAGCTGCTGAAAGTTTAGCAGGACGACGTCTCTGCTCAGATAATAAACGATGGTTAAATCATCCAGCAGAGCCTCAGTTATCTCTGACTGACTGATATCTGCATGCCGCAACGCTGATGAAACATCCGACACATTAACCGTCTGAAGTCGAGGCGGCGGCGGCGCTCACCGGTCTGACTTCCTGTCTGTGAGTCAGTGAGGTGAGAGAAGCTGCAGCTGTGCGTCTGCTCACGTTCAAACTTGCTCGATGAGTCCGGCAGTCGTTTAATATCCTGTAAGAAACAGAAGACAGACATCCAGAGAGAGAGAGAGAGAGAGAGAGAGAGAGAAGGAGAGAGACAGAGAGAGAAAAACAAGAATAAAAACTAGGGCTGTCAAACGATAAATTTTTTTAATCGAGATTAATCGCAGAATTTCCATAGTTAATCACGATTAATGGCGTTTTGAATTGCATGTTTAAAATCCTGTTATTTTCCATTTGAAGGCAGTTTTAAGCCCATAATGTAAAGCATTTCTTACCAGAGTGTCTTAACTGGGAATCAATCACGGCTCTGCTGCGACTCCCACACTCCAAAATGGTCCTTTGGTGGAGCTGAGGCTGGCTTGGCTGCACCTGGGTGTTTAGCGTGGAGGTGCTAACTCAAACTCCACGTACTCCGGTGGTAGTTAAACTCCGTTTGACACAGGTTGCATTTTACTTTTGACTTGTCAACTGAAGCGTCTGGAAGTGTTTTAAAGTTAAACAAGCCGTTCAAAAGTCCAGTAGCTCTCTTACTTTCCATCAGCGCGGTAGGTTTACTGCAGGAGGCCACTTCAAAGCATAGCGCTACAGCTAGAGGAGCCGTCTACGGGGGAGTAGAAGGGACAAAAAGGCTTGACACATTAAAATGAGATTTAAAAACATTAACGCGTTATGGATTGCATTAATCTAATTGCGATTAACGCGTTAACGCTGACAGCCCTAATAAAAATATAAATATGAAAAACAAACCAAGAAGGTAGAACTTATAAAACACGTTTATTTCATTTCATTTACCTTCAGCGTAGTCCATGAAGGATCCTTGTTGCCCTGTGTTACTCCCTCGTTCCTTCATCTATGCTCATGCTGTGTATTCAGTCGGCGTCTCGTCTCGTCTCTCCTGCAGGTGTTGGAGCAGCACATGGACGGACGCTGGAAGGGACACATCCACGACAGCCAGAGAGGGACGGACAGAGTCGGCTTCTTCCCTCCGTCCATTGTGGAAGTCATCAGCAGGCGGAACGGTCAGTTAAAGTCAACGTAGAGGAGATTCAGTTGGTTCCTCCGTCGTCACAGACCTCCAGAGCGGGCAGTCAAAGTAGAAAAGGCGGGAAATGTCAGAAATGATGTTGGAAACACAGGAAGGATGATAGAGGCTGCTTACTGTTAGTTTTATCGTAACAAGTGTCACGTGCAGACCAAAACCAACAATGTGCTCTAAGCTCACTGGTCCCAACTAAAGACTGGTGCTGATATAATCTATATTTCTATCACTTGTGTGTCGTAGTGATGGATGTCTTCTCCATCAGTAAAGCTCCTCCTCAGCTTTACTGAGCTTTCTAGTTGAGTTTCATTGTTTAGCTGCAGCTTTCCTGTTCTGGTTCAGTCTCAGCTGCTCTCATAGTGTCACTGTTCACTTCCTGCTGATCAGCTTCTACATGAAGTGATCACAATTATGACATTGATTTCTGCTGGTTTCTCTCTGCACCTGAGATTTGTAGAGTGCGGTTCTTTCTCCATCTTCACCCTGTCGATGGTCAGTGTTCAGATCAGAGCGCTTCATCAGCTTCATCACACAGGATGTAGATTTAAAGCCACTCAGTGCTGCTCAGAGATCCTGAGAACTAACCTGCTTGCTTCCAGACCATCTCATGCCTCCACCTCCTCTTTCCTTCCTCCTGCGTCCATCACTCCATCCACACCACATAATGACTGACCTCCACCTCTAACCATCAGCTTGTTAACCTCCTCCTCCTCCTCCTCCTCCTCTTTCCTCCTTCTCCTCCCTGTATCGCCCTGTAGGGGGCACCCTATCCCGGCACGCCTCTCTGCCCACCCAGCGCCAGCAGCTGCTGTCCAGAGCCCCCCTCTCCTCCAGCCTCAGCTCCGCCCCTCAGACCGACGACTCCTACACTCTGTACACCCCCCCCACCCACGTGGTGCTGCCGCTAGCCAACGGCCTCGCTGCCAACACAGGTATACACACTCAGGACACAAAACACACATAAGAACCTATAAACAGTGGTGGAAGAAGTACTCAGATTCTTTACCTAAGAAGAAGTAACAATCCAAAAATACTAATAATACAAGTAAAATGTGGGGCCCCTCCAAAGGGTCAGCAGGTAAATGTGAGGGCTGCTGAGATGATTAATGGGAAAGAAGAAAAAACAAAGTTCTGATTCACAAATGTGTTTTCAGTTTTTGGACTTTTTCTCTAATCTTTGATTTTTGCTGAAATATTGGATCATTTGAACATTTATTGAAATGAAAGCATGTGAGAAGTTTAGAGGGAAGAATCAGTATTTGGTGGAGCTGTTAACAACTCATAGACATCTGAAATGTGAGCCGACTACACACTGCTGACTGGTTTCATCTTTAACAATGTGTTGGATTTTAAAAGCTTGTTATATTTTCCATTGTGTCAAATCTGCATCTGAAAAGTAACTAAAGCTGTTCAATAAATGTAGTGGAGTAGAAAGTACCTCACATGGAAATACTACAGTAAAGTACAAGTACCTCAGACTGTACTACAATAAAGTACTAGTACCTCAAACTGTACTACAGTAAAGTACAAGTACCTCAAACTGTACTACAGTAAAGTACAAGTACCTCAGACTGTACTACAGTAAAGTACAAGTACCTCAAACTGTATTGTAGTAAAGTACTAGTACCTCAAACTGTACTACAATAAAGTACTAGTACCTCAAACTGTACTACAATAAAGTACTAGTACCTCAAACTGTACTACAGTAAAGTACAAGTACCTCTAACTGTACTACAGTAAAGTACAAGTACCTCAAACTGTACTACAGTGAAGTACTAGTACCTCTAATTATACTACAGTAAAGTACTAGTACCTCTAACTGTACTACAGTAAAGTACTAGTACCTCTAACTGTACTACAGTAAAGTACTAGTACCTCTAACTGTACTTAAATACTTGAGTAAATGTACTTATTTACTTTCCACCACTGCTTATAAACATTGAACACTGACCTCCAGCATGGATTTCAGGGTGTCTGTAAGTGTTACATTTCCTTTCTGAAGATGGTGAATATTGTCTTTTTCCTGCTGTAGTAACAGTTGTAAGTTTTTGTGTCTGTTTGCGGTTGCTAGGAGACGTTGTACATGTGTAAACTACAGAGAGACTGCAGGAAGAGTTTCAGTCAGTAACATCACTGCTGCTGCATCACAGAAAACTTCTATTAATTCATTAATTTCCACCAAATCAAAGCTCCCCTCTTCAGACAGAGACACTCGCTGTCCTTTCATACCTAATACCCCGCCCTCTCCCCCCCCCCCCCCTCAGTCAGCCCCACCCCCCACCCCGACAGAGCTGAGCTCAGCCCATCGGAGTCTTTGTGTCTGATCGGTCTGTCTCCGAGCCGTCTGTCTCAGTCCGGGTGTCCCTTCGAGGACATCTGGGTGCTCAGGGACTCGTGTCATGGTAAGAGCCCCCGAACAAACTGCCCCGAAGCTGCATCGCTGCCCCGCTGAACGCTCTGCAGTAGGACCCGACACACCAAGACCGCTTCAGAGCCGCTGTCCTCCCAATCTGATGGCTGTGTCACCTCACGTAACTTCACGTAACGTCACCTCACCTCACGTCACTTCACGTAACTTCACGTCAGTTCAGTTAACGTAACGTCAGTTCAGTTAACGTAACGCCAGTTAACGTAATGTCACGTCACTTCGCGCAACTTCATGTAACTTCACGTCACCTCACGTAACTTAATGTCGCCTCACGTCATCTCACGTAACTAAACGTAACTTCACGTCAGTTCAGTTAATGTAACGTCAGTTAACGTAACTTCACGTCAGTTCACATAACTTCACGTAACGTCAGTTCACGTAACGTCACCTCACGCCAGTTCACGTCACGGAACTTCAGTTCACATAACTTCACGTAACTTCACGTCAGTTCACGTCACCTCACGTAACTTCACGTCAGTTCACATAACTTCACGTAACTTCACGTCAGTTCACGTCACCTCACGTAACTTCACGTCAGTTCAGATAACTTCACGCCAGTTCACGTAACTTCACGTCACCTCACAGTTCACGTAACGTAACTTCACGTCAGTTCATGTAACTTCACACCAGTTCACGTAACGTCACGTCAGTTCACATCAGTTCACATAACTTCACGTCAGTTCACGTAACGTAACTTCATGTCATCTCACGTAACGTAACTTCACGTCATCTCACGTAACTAAACGTAACTTCACGTCAGTTCAGTTAACGTAACGTCAGTTAACGTAACGTCAGTTCACATAACTTCACGCCAGTTCACGTAACTTCATGTCACCTCACGTCAGTTCACGTAACTTCACGCCAGTTCACATCACGGGACTTTAGTTCATGTAACCTCACGTCAGTTCACATCAGTTCACGTAACTACACATCAGTTCACGTAACGTAACTTCACGCCAGTTCACGTAACTTCACGTCACCTCACGTCAGTTCACATCAGTTCACTTAACTACACATCAGTTCACGTAACGTAACTTCACGTCACCTCACGTCAGTTCACGTAACTTCACGTCACCTCACGTCAGTTCACATCAGTTCACGTAACTTCACGTCAGTTCACGTAATGTAACTTCACGTCACCTCACGTCAGTTCACGTAACTTCACGTCAGTTCACGTAATGTAACTTCACGTCACCTCACGTCACTTCACGTAACTTCACGTCTGTTCAAATAACTTCTGACTGTGTCACATTGACTAACCACACCTCCAGCATCTGGTCGCCTCCCACAGCCTTCAGGCGGCCGCGATGGTCTTGGTGTGTTGGGTCCAAACACTCTTCATTCACTGTGTCGTCTGCTTCAGGCTGAACTTAAAGTCAGAGCTCCTCGCTGCTGCCACAAGGAGGCCAAACCACTCCACCCCTGCACTCTGTGTACTGTTATTTATTCCCTCAGTGTATCATCATAGCTCAGATCAGCTAATTATTGGATTCCAGGAAGCAAAGTCCCAAATTTAAAATGAGGTTCCCCCAAAGAGAACAGTTGTATTTATCTCTATGAATATATTTACTTCATGAGTAGCGAGGTGGCTTCTGAGTTTTACTAATGTCTTCTTTGAGTTTCTGACTTGTGTGTGTGTGTGTGTGTGTGTTTTTCAAAATTAATGAATCTTTTAATAAAAGCTTTAATAAAGTTATCTACCCAGCTATAGTTCTAAAGATGTGCAGTGTATGTTAGCCGTGGCTGAAAGTAGCTACTGTCCTCATCAGGCTGTGATGTGTGTTTCTCTCTGAGGAACTTGGTCATTCCACATTAAAGCTCGCAGCAGTTTAGTGAACAAGTTTCTTTTTCTGCAGTTTAGGAATTGAGATACTTGGTGAGTATGGCTCCAGACTTTTGCTACCCCCGCCCCCCTCTTCTTTAAAGCCTGATGCTGCTGGCTACATGCCTGTCATGGATGGCTCCCCTTGCTCTGCCACAGCACAGCTTTCATACCAGAAACCTGCATCCCGCCCGTCGCGCCCCCCCCCCCCCCCTCCCCAGCCCCTGCAGGCTTGTTGGCCCCTCAGCGACGAGCCTCCGCTGCTTCTGACCGATGTGACGGACATCATGAATGTGTTTGTGTCTTGCAGCCGGAGACAGAAACAGTGTTGGGAGCACCGGCAGCGTTGGCAGCACCCGCAGCGCCGGGAGTGGTCAGAGCACTGAGAGCAACAGCGCACCCAATGGACTCCAACACAACACTGGTCACCATGACAACGCCAACAAGGTACACATACAGGATGTGAGGCTGTAATGTAAAACAGATCTGATGTGATGGGCTCAATGCTAGTGTTGACATCTTTTTATTTTTCTCTATATGAATTGTTTTATTTATATTAGCGTTTTTTAAATGATGGAAAGAAGGAAGGCACGAGGGAAGGAAGGGAGGAAGGAAGGAAGGAAAGGAGGAAGGAAGGTAGGATGGAGGGAGAAAAAAAGAGGAAGGAAGGAAAGAAGGACAGAAAAGAAGGTAGGGGGAGGAAAGAAAGAGAGAAGGAGGAAGGGAGGAAGGAAAGGAAGGAATGGAGGAGGGAAGGAAGGGAGGAAAGAAAGAAGGGAGGGAGGAAAGGAAGGAAGGACGGAGGAAAGAAGGAAGGAAGGTAGGATGGAGGGAGAAAGGAAGAGGAAGGAAAGAAGGACAGAAGGACAGGAAAGAAAGGAAGGAAGGGAGGAAAGAAGGAACAGTCCAAACAGACGGGGTCGATTTGACCTGGGAGGACGACAGGAAGGTTAACTATAATAACCCTTCCTCTCAGTAAACTCACTGATTAAGTGTTTTATGTGCAGCCGGCGCCCCCTGCTGTTGATGCTGCACACTCAGACCTCAGCAAGCAGCCGGACTATCCTGCAGGTACTCTTCATTTCTTTTTGTTTTTACTGATATTAGACTCCCAAACACTAAACATCGACATCAACATATAACTTTACCGCCTGTTACATGCACAGCACAGATGCAGAAAAATGGATTCATGCTTTTATCTCAAGCCGACTTCTTACTGAGAGGCTTCAGCTCATTCTAAACTCTGCAGCTCAAATATGAACCAGAACCAAGAGGAGAGAACACAAGAGTCCAGTTTTAGCTTCCTGTCAGTTTCAGAGCTCTTTACATACAAAGCTCTTAATGGACTATAGGACCAAACTACACGGAGAACTGCATGTTAGCTGTTTGCTTTCTATAACACTGCGATCACCTGCTGCTAGTTTATTGGAGGCTTCACAGCAACAGAAAGAGAAAAAATCAAGGATGCTATGGAACAAACTACCTTTAGATATCAGGGAAATGTATTATTTACTGTTTTTATTACTATTTTACTCTCATATTCCATTCATGGTTTATGTCCCTTTTATGTGAAGCACTTGCTGCATGTGATTTCTTTAATTGTAAAGCACTGTGAGCTTCATTTATTGTATCAAAGGTACTACACAGTTAAAGTTATCATCATTATTATTGACATTAAACATTGTTTCCACCTCTTCCACAGTATATGTCATGACATGTTTATGTGAACATGATCTAGGTGTCAGTTCCAGTACGAAATATCACCAGTGTTGGGCACGTTACTTTTAAAAAGTATATAGTATAGTATATAGTTACAGTTACTTCTCCCAAAAAGTAACTGAGTTAGTAACTGAATTACTCCATTATAAAAGTAACTAGTTACCAGGGAAAGTAACTATTGCGTTACTTTAAAAAATAATAATTTTTTAAAAAGCATAAATATGTCTGTGTTTTTGGCCACAAGTTTTGTAGCGGCGTGGGCCGTAGAGAGATGCTTCATTAGGTTAGAGTTGCTTGTAACGGACGTGGACAAATAGTTGGCTCTGACACATAATGCACATTTCACATGTATGTTCCTGCCTTTTACCTCAAGGAGATTAAAGTAGTGTCTGTACTTCCAGTTTAAAAATGCAACCTTTTCCTCCGAACTCGCCATTGCTGCAGCTTCTGCTAGTTTGTGTGTGTGAGGCTGCCTCTGATTGGCTTACCATGAAATCTTAATCTGCCTTAAACAGTCATCATGACTGTTGTCCCGCCCCTCCCGTCTTTTGTGGCTTAGAGCAAAGTTGGATGAGAGCAGGTTCACTGAGTAGATTAGCTTCAGTTTGTAACGTGCCTCATTTAATTAAGTAACGTAACGGCGTTGTAACGATGGAAATAGTAATTAGTTACATTACCCGTTACTGATTATTACTTATTCCCATCACTGAATATCACAAACAGAATTTCTTAGCTTGTATTACTTAAAAGTGAGTCTGAGAGTCGAGGACGCCCGTTGACCTCTGTGTGGCCTGGTGTGATGTCACAGCAGGTGGGACTCCGCGGAGGCAGACGGTGACGGTGCAGAGACCTGCAGAGCAGAGCTTCTCCCAGCAGTTTGTCCGTCCTCAGCAGCTGCTGGAGGGGAAGGTAAGCACAAAGAGAGGCTGATGCTTTGTCTGTTGTTAAAGTGGACAAAGAGCAATGAATGAGTAGAAGTCTGCTCCATCAGTTCATTAATATTTACAGGCAGATATGCATACTACTTGCATTTATTCTTTATTGTCCTTGATTGTTTCTATTGATGCTCTTTCTATTTTTTCCCCCACTGTGAGACTATTAAAGGAATATCTTGTCTTAGTATACATTTAAATATTAGGGGTGTGAGGTCAGTTGAGTTTTTCTACTTTTCCACTCACAAGCTTGTGACTGATTCTGAACAACTGTCACTTTTGAATTCCTTATGAATATAGATAAATGTGGGATATGGTGCTTTTTCGAATTTTATAATCCAGCAGGATAGGAAAGGAAATATGATGTTCTGATGTCACAATTTATTTTACATTTTAGATTGAAACACCCAGCTTAAACAGTAACAGTAACAGGAAATGGACACTTCAGAGTATTGCATTTAGGTGTGTTACATTGACTGTTTGTGTGTGTGTTTGTGTGTGTGTGTGTGTGTGTGTGTGTGTGTGTGTGTGTGTGTGTGTGTGTGTGTGTTGTAGGATGCAGAGGCCATCTATCAGTGGCTGAGTGACTTCCAGCTGGAGCAGTACACTGGAAACTTCATCAGTGCTGGATATGATGTGCCGACCATCAGCAGAATGACGCCTGAGGTGAAGAAACACACTTATTTGTATAATAAACGGAACCTGCTGGCTGGAACCGTCTGGTTTTTGGTGACAGCAGCTGCATCTTCTTCATTGAACTCACTGGGATCCTCTATGTGCAGAGTAAATCATGTCTTGTGTCTTGTTGTATCTGCAGGATCTGACAGCCATCGGAGTGACCAAACCGGGCCACCGCAAGAAAATCGCCATTGAGATCAACAACCTGAACATTCCTGAATGGCTGCCGGAGTATATCCCAGTGAGGAACTGTTTTATACCTGAGCTGCTGCCGTAAAACAGGTGAACACTCTGACTTTGATCTGACTGGTTCTTTCTGTTTCTTTTCTCACAGTCTGATCTGGGCGAGTGGCTCAGTGCCATCGGCCTCCCACAGTACCACAAAAAACTCTCTGAGAACGGCTACGACTCCATCAGCATCGTCAGAGACCTCACGTGGGAGGATCTGCAGGAGATCGGCATCACCAAGCTGGGTGAGGACACAACGTCTGTTCCTCAGTGTGACTGTACAGGTGTTGTTTTGCTTTGGTTTGATGGTAAACTTCTCTCCAGGCCACCAGAAGAAGCTGATGCTGGCAGTGAAGAAGCTGTGTGACATCCAGAGGGCGATCCTTCAGGCTGAATCAGGTCAAGGCACGCTGCGACGCAAAGGCCCCGGAGCCCTCCATCTGGTCACCATCGAGCCGCCCGATGCTGGAGGTGAATGCTCTTCGCCTCACACCCCAAAGATGCTGAGCTTCCAGGACAGCGAGCTGAGTGCAGAGCTGCAGACGGCCATGTCGAGCCACTACGGAGGCTGTGAGGAAGGTTTGGCCATCAAGAACGCCGTGGGGATGTCGCAGAGCCAGGAGAGCATCGACAACAGGTCCAGAGGCTCCGGTCGCTCTCAGGAGCCTCCCACAGCTCCCATCAACCACCACAGCTGGTCCCAGGAGAGCCTGGACGGCAGCCCTGCCAAGGAAAGAAACCTCCCAGAGGGCTGGGACCAGAGGCCCCTGCAGCAGCAGCTGCTGCCCAAGCAGGTGCCTCTGGGTACAGCCACCGTGTTCAAGTACCCGGCCATACCAGCTAAGCCCAAACTGCCGGGCTCACGCGGTTCCTCTCCCCACGGCTCCCCGGCACTGAAGGGTTTCAGCTACCTGCATTCTCACTGCGGCTCTACAGACCTGAACACATCTACCAGACCTGAGGAATACAGCCAGACTCTGACGCATCCCAAGAAGCGCACTCATAGCCTGACCCGCTACGCTCTGTCAGACGGAGAGCCTGACGACGAAGACGAGGATCTCGCTCTTCCTTCTGGAAACCTGCCATCGTATGCCACCTTAACTCGCAAACCCGGCCGCAGCCAGGTGGCTCGATTACAGTCAAGTCCAGAGAAGAACGGCAACGTGGGACGCAGTCAATCGTTTGCGGTGCGCGCTCGTAAAAAAGGTCCCCCTCCTCCCCCTCCTAAGAGGCTGAGCTCAGTGAGCAGCACCACCAGCGGAGAGCTGAGTGATAGCAGCACGACGTCGTCTGCCGGCGGTGTGGTGACCGACAGTCCAGGCAGCGTGAGGAGCATCACCGCCAATCTGGAGGGCAGCACAGAGGGGATCAATCATCCAGGACATAAACCGGACCTCACTGAGAAGGAACTGCCTCCCCCCGAGTCCAGAGAGACTCCAGGAGTGAGGAGGAGGGTGCAGAGCGAGTGCGTCCAGACCAGCAGCAGCACCGAGCCAGAGCGAGGGGTGAAGTCAGACTCAGAGGAAGAAGAGTCTAAAGGTCGTGGACTGGATGCATCTTCATCCCCTCAGAATAGCTCCAGCGAGTGCATCCCCTTCGCCGAGGAGGGCAACCTGACCATCAAACAGAGGCCCAAAGCTCCGGGGCCCCCGAGGGCTGAGGCTGTGCTGGAGCCGCCCGACAAACAAGCAGGCAAAAACCTGGAGGTGCCTGAGTTTAACCTGAAGGAGTCGGACACAGTCAAGCGCCGACACAAACCCAAAGACAAGGAGCCGGGTGGAGACTCCCCCAGCAGAGAGGCAGGCTCAGAGTCAGGCGGCAGCAGGCCTCCATCCCAGAGCCAGGACGAGGTCAGTCTGAGGATCAGTGAGGTCGGTGTGGAGAGGCCAGCCAGTCCGGCTACAGGGTCGCCTATCAAACCTCCACTCTCCCCCAAACCTCCTGCAGTCGCCCCAAAACCGGTCCGCCACAGTCTGCTGGCAGCTCAAGGTAAGTTTATGTCCGCTATGAACTCATCTTTGGACCTGAGACAGATCTGGGTCATGACGTAATGATTTTAGACTTTGTCACCTTTACGTGTTGCTCTTGACTTTTTATTCTTACTCTTCAGCAGCTGGACCCTCGTCTCCGACTGTGACTGTCAGCGTGGTTCAGAGTGTGGCCTTCACTTCTCCGTCCTCTCCATCCCACGGGTCCCTGGTTCCAGCCCAGGCTCCATCCTACGGGCCCCTGGTTCCAGCCCAGGCTCCATCCCATGGGCCCCTGGTCCCAGCCCAGGCTCCCTCCCACGGGCCCCTGGTTCCAGCCCAGGCTCCATCCCACGGGCCCCTGGTGCCAGCCCAGGCTCCATCCCACGGGCCCCTGGTGCCAGCCCAGGCTCCATCCCACGGGCCCCTGGTGCCAGCCCAGGCTCCCTCCCACGGGCCCCTGGTCCCAGCTCAGGCGCAGGCTCCCTCCCACGGGCCCCTGGTCCCACCTCCGGCCCCGGCTGCTTCCCTAACCCTGGCCCCTCAGAGCCCCTCTCTGACAGCAGCGAGGCCTCAGGTGTGCGTGGTGGGGCCGGGCCCCGAGTCGTCCTGTGGGACAGAGGTGGTCCAGCAGAGACTGGATCAGACTAGCACGTCTCTGGAAGCCGCTCTGATCGCCGTCGAGAGGAAACTGAACCTGGAGGACTCCGACAGGTAAGAGATTTTTAAAATGATTAACCTTTTACTAATAATAGATCTTATTTCCTATTGTTATATTAGTATTTATCACTAGAGGAAGAAGTACTCAGATCATTTACTTAAATAAAAGTTCCAATGTGTAAAATGATGACATAGATATCATGTGACAATAGAAAAGCTCCTATTGTTCCATATTTGGTGTTTTATTTATGTCATTGTGACACAAATAACATGAACCACTTTATATACAGTTAACTAGTTTACACTACTTTATATACAGTTAGCTAGTTTACACTACTTTATATACAGTTAGCTAGTTTATACTACTTTATATACAGTTAGCTAGTTTACACTACTTTATATACAGTTAGCTAGTTTACACTACTTTATATACAGTTAGCTAGTTTACACTACTTTATATACAGTTAGCTAGTTTACACTACTTTATATACAGTTAGCTAGTTTATACTACTTTATATACAGTTAGCTAGTTTACACTACTTTATATACAGTTAGCTAGTTTATACTACTTTATATACAGTTAGCTAGTTTATACTACTTTATATACAGTTAGCTAGTTTATACTACTTTATATACAGTTAGCTAGTTTATACTACTTTATATACAGTTAGCTAGTTTAGTCCAGTGGTTCCCAACCTAGGGGTGGGGCCCCTCCAAAGGGTCAGCAGATAAATGTGAGGGCTGCTGAGATGATTAATGGGAAAGAAGAAAAAACAAAATTCTGATACACATTGTTTTCAGTTTTTGGACTTTTTCTCTAATCTTTGATTTTTGCTGAAATATTGGATCATTTGAACATTTATTGAAATGAAAGCATGTGAGAAGTTTAGAGGGAAGAATCAGTATTTGGTGGAGCTGTTAACAACTCATAGACATCTGAAATGTGAGCCGACTACACACTGCTGACTGGTTTCATCTTTAACAATGTGTTGGATTTTAAAAGCTTGTTATATTTTCCATTGAGTCAAATCTGCATCTGAAAAGTAACTAAAGCTGTTCAATAAATGTAGTGGAGTAGAAAGTACCTCACATGGAAATACTACAGTAAAGTATTAGTACCTCAGACTGTACTACAGTAAAGTACTAGTACCTCTAACTGTACTACAGTAAAGTACTAGTACCTCAAACTGTACTACAGTAAAGTACTAGTACCTCTAACTGTACTACAGTAAAGTACTAGTACCTCTAACTGTACTACAGTAAAGTACTAGTACCTCAAACTGTACTACAGTAAAGTACTAGTACCTCTAACTGTACTTGTACTTAGTAACTTTACATTACTGATATTAACGTTTGTTTCCACAGCAGCAGAGCGAACACAGTGAAGTCAGCAGGAACCATTTTAGACGACATCGGCAACATGTTCGATGACCTGGCCGACCAGCTGGACGCCATGTTGGACTGAAGACAACATCAACCTTCTCAAAACAAGCAAAATGCACCCTCAAGCTCAGGAAGTGAAACTCAGAAAGAGGAAAAGATGGAACAGAGAAGGATTGATTGATGGAGCGATTTTTTCCGATTCGCTCTCTGAACTGCAACGATGGAGACAGTCAGAGGAGCCGAAGTCAAACACCAGCACTTAATCCTCACCGTGCTTCCTCCAACACTTCGTCTGAATCCTGCACTCAAAGTTTAAATCTGATTTCTGTAGCGATGGATCTCATTAAACGTGAACCAAACACAGAGACACAGCGGTCCACTGTGAGGAAGAAGCTCCAGAGTATTATTGATTATTGTAAAATACTAATATTTGTCAATGCAGTTCTGCCTGTTTGACTTTATAGAGAGCTGAAGTGCTGATGTCACTTCCTGTCTGCCAAAAAAAAAGGGAAGTGAATTCTGGGGTTTAATCTTCTGCAGTGGCTGATACAAGAATATATAATAAATCATCTCTCAGCATTAATCTATGACAGGGGGGTCAAACATGCGGCCCGTGGGCCAGAACTGGCCCGCCGAGGGGTCCACTCCGGCCCACTTTCCTTCCTGTGTTCTTTTCCTTCCTTCCTTCTGTCCTTCTTACCTTTCTTCCTTCTGTCCTTCCTTCCTTTCTTCCTTCTGTCCTTCCTACCTTTCTTCCTTTTGTCCTTCTTACCTTTCTTCCTTCCGTCCTTCCGCCCTTTCTTCCTTCTGTCCTTCCCCCCTTTCTTCCTTCCTTCTGTTCTTCCTTCCTTCCTTCCTTCTGTCCTTCCTTCTTTTCTTCCCTCTGTCCTTCCTTCCTTTCCTCCCTTCCTTCCTCCCTCCCTCCTTTCCTTCCTTCTTCCTCCCTTCCATCCTCCCTCCCTTCCTTCCTTGACTCGAGGACAACAGGGAGAGTTTAGTTTTGATTTACGTTTTCTGACTTTTTTAAAAACAGAATCTGAATCTTCACTTCAGCTCTCTATCCGTCACGTCTCACACTTTCAAATTTTATCCTTTTTAATATTTAAGAAAAAAAAAAGAAGTATTTTATACCAAGTGATGTTAACCGTGTTTAGTTTGTCCTCGGCTCGGCTCAGTGCCACTAAAGCAGGGGTGTCAAACATGCGGCCCGTGGGCCAGAACCGGCCCACCGAGGGGTCCAATTCGGCCCACTTTCCTTCCTTCCTTCCTTCCTTCCTTCCTTCCACTTGTCCTTCCTTCTTTCTCCTTTTCCTTCCTTCCTTCTCCTTTTCCTTCCTCCCTTCCTTCCTTCCTTCCTTCCTTCCTCCCAGCCTTCCTCCCATCTTTCCATCTTTCCTTCCTTCTCCTTTTCCTTCCTCCCTTTCATCTTCCCTTCCTTCCACTTGTCCTTCCTCCCTTCTCCTTTTCCTTCCTTCCTTCCTCCCTTTCTTTTTTCTTTCCTTCCTTCCGTCCTTCCTTTTGTGCTTCCTTCCTTGCTTCCTTCCTTCCATCCTTCCTTTCTATGGTCCGGCCCACATTAGATAAAATTGGGAGGTTTGTGGCCCTTGAATGAAAACGAGTTTGACACCTCTGCATTAAAGTATGTCTGTGATCTTAAAACTGACCTTTTCTACAAATACATGTGTTTCTATAAAGCAGGGGTGTCAAACATGCGGCCCACCCAGGGGTGTCAAACATGCGGCCCACCCAGGGGTGTCAAACATGCGGCCCACCCAGGGGTGTCAAACATGCGGCCCACCCAGGGGTGTCAAACATGCGGCCCGCGGGCCAGATGCGGCCCGCCGAGGGGTGCAATCCGGCCCACTTGCCATCCAGTGCTTTTTTCCTTCCTTCCATCTGTCCTTCCTTCCTTCCTTCCGTCTGTCCTTCCTTCCTTCCATCTGTCCTACCTTCCTTTCTTCCATCTGTCCTTCCTTCCTTCCTTCCTTTCTCCCTTCCTTCCTTTTGTCCTTCCTTCCTTTCATCTGTCCTACCTTCCTTTCTTCCTTCCTTTCTTCCATCTGTCCTACCTTCCTTCCTTCCATCTGTCCTTCCTTCCTTCCTTCCTTTCTCCCTTCCTTCCTTTCTTCCTTCCTTTCTTCCATCTGTCCTTCCTTCCTTCCTCCCATCTGTCCTTCCTTTCTTCCTTCCATCTGTCCTTCCTTCCTTCTGTCCTTCCTTCCATCTGTCCTTCCTTCCTTTCTCCCTTCCTTCCTTCCTTCTGTCTTTCTATCTGTCCTTCCTTCTTTCCTTCCTTCTGTCCTTCCTGCCTTTTGCCTGTCTTTCCTTCCTTCCTTCCTTTCTTATTTCCTTATTTCCTCCCTTCCTTCTTTCCTTCCATCTCTTTTAATGACACATGAGATCAAATTGTTCTGTATGTGGCCCTTGAATGAAGATGAGTTTGACACCTCTGCTATAAAGGGAAGAGACGCATGTTCAGCTCATTTAATGTTAGTGAAACCATACATACTATTTTTTATATTCATTTTTAGCCAAATTAGTATTTAAATTAGAGTTATCTAAATATGTATATTGTACATGAGAGCTATATACAGGAGCAAATATTCAACCAAAGGTCTTTCTACAGATTTTTTTCTTCACATATTTTAACAAAAGTTTCCTTTAAAATAAACTTTACAGGTCCTTTGATTGAGGTGATGAGGAATCATTTGCAGGTATTTAACATTTAACAGCTGATTTTAGGATATTTAACAGAAAAGGTGAAAAAAGCTTTAAGTTGGTTTAGTTGGTCATAGTTTAGGTTCATAATTTATACTCTTGACAGAAAAGACAGTTTTCAGTGTCGTTTCAACATTTTAGCATTTTACATGTTTTTCAGTCATTTCCTAAAAGTAGCCGTTAAATCTAAAGACATTAATCTTCCTGTTTTGACTGTTCCTTCCTTCCTTCCTTCCTTCCATCTGTGCTTCCTCTCTCCTTCTCTCTTTCCTCCCTTCTTTCCTTCCTCCATCTCCCTTTCTTCCTTCCTTCTGTCCTTCCTCCCCCCTACCTTCCTCTCTTTCTTCTTCTTTCCTCTGTCCTTCCTTCCTTCCTTCTTTCCTCTGTCCTTCTTTCCTCCATCCTTCCTTCCTCCTTCCTTCCTTCCTCTGTCCTTCTTTCCTTCCTCCCTCCCTCCCTCCCTCCTACCTTCCTTCCTTCACTCCCTTCCTCCCTTCCTTTCTCTCTCCTTCCTTCCTTCCTCCCTCCCTCCCTGCCTTCTTTCCTTTACTCCCTTCCTCCCTTCCTTTCTCTCTCCTTATTTCCTTTCCTCCCTCCCTTCCTTCCTTCCGTCCTCCATCCCCCTTTCTTCCTTCTATCGTTCGTTCCTTTCTCTCTCCTTCCTTCCTCCCTTCCTTATTTCCTTTCCTCCCTCCTCCCTGCCTTCTTTCCTTTCCTCCCTTCCTCCCTTCCTTTCTTGACTGGAACACATCAGGAGGGTTAAATGATGTAAATGTATTGAACACTCTGACTGTCATTTAATTCAAATTAATTACTTTTTTATGAACTCAACTTTAATGAAGCAACACTAAACCAACTTCATTTGGCCTCAAACTGCAGAAGAATACGTTTCTGTTTAAAGGAAGTTAACAAATAATTCAGATTTCTTACAACATCTTTCTCTTCACGGCTGTTAGCTGCAGATTATTCCTGGACTTTAATTTAACCCTCGTGTCGTCCTCCCGGGTCAAACTGACCCCATCTGTTTTAACTGTTCCTTCTTTCTTCCCTTCCTTCCTTCTGTTCTTATTTCCTTCCCTCCTTCCTTCTTTTCTTCTGTCCTTCTTTCCTTCCCTTCTTCCTTCCTTACTTTCTTCTGTCCTTCTTTCCTCCCTCCTTCTTTCCCTCCTTCCTTCCTTCTTTTCTCCCTCCCACCTTCCTTCCTTCCTTCCTTCCCACCCTCTCTCCTTCCTTCTTTCCTCCCTCCCTCCTTTCCTTCCTTCCTCATTTCCTTCCTTCTTTCCTTCCCACCCTCTCTCCTTCCTTCTTTCCTCCCTCCCACCTTTCCTTCCTTCCTCATTTCCTTCCTTCTTTCCTTCCCACCCTCTCTCCTTCCTTCTTTCCTCCCTCCCTCCTACCTCCCTTCTGTCCCTCCTTCCTTCCTCCCTCCTTTCCTTCCCTCTTCTTCTTCTCCCTAACTTCCTTCCTTGACTCGAGGACGACAGGAGGGTTACTAAAGGATTTTGTAAAATAAATCTTTTGTGTGTTTTGTATGATGTTTATAAATGTTTCTTTTCTGTGCCTGCAGCGTATGAATAGTTTCCATATTTAGCATTTAGCATGCCATAGCACTGTGCTAACAGGACTGTTAACCCCCCCCCCCCTGCCCCCCCCCCCCCCACCCCCACCCAGTGATCATGTGACCTCTGTGTGAATGAAACTTCTATTTTTTTTGGATTTTTCTTTCTTTCTCAGGAAAATCCCTCCGTGTTCCTCACACTCATCGTCTGTGGAAGAGTTCAGAAAAAGAAAAATTAAGTGAAATACACACACATACACACACACATATATATACATATACATATATATATGTGTGTGTGTGTGTGTGTGTGTGTGTGTGTGTGTGTGTGTGTGTGTGTGTGTGTGTGTCCTTTTTAATATATGTATTTACTTTGTCATAATTAAATGAAAAAACTTTTGGTAAAGAAGAATTATGTCGTTCTTTGTCTTCAGTAGACACCATGTATTAGTGTTATTAGTAGTATTTTTAATGTCTACTATATTATTATTATTATTATTCTGGTTTTTGTTTTTCATACTTTATTTATTGCTCTTTGTTCTTAGATAGATATGCTCGTCTATTTTTTACTGTCCACTTGCTGCTGCTGTAATGCAAATGTCTCCATTGTGGATCTAATGAAGGAATATCTGATCTTATATGTTTAACAGCAGCTTGAATCCAACGTGTTGCTCTACTGCCATCTACTGGAATTAAATGACTCCTTCCACATCTCAGCTCACTTCTTTAAAGATACCTGAATAAGTCTTTCCACTGCTTCCATACTCTAATATATCTTTTAACCCTTTATTGGGCAAATAATTATATTTGGTAACTTCTGTAAATATCCCAACATATGCTTCCTTCCTTCCTTTCTTCCTTCCTTCTTCCCTTCCTTCCTTTCCTTCCTCCCTGCCTTCTTTCTTCCCTTCCTCTTTTCCTTTCTCCCTCCCTCGTTCCTTATTTCCTCCGTCCTTCCTCCCTTTCCTTCCTTCCATCTGTCCTTCCTCCCTCCCTCCTTCTCTCCTCCCTTCCTTCTTTCCTTCCTTCCTCCGTCCTTCCTTCCTTCCTTCCTTTCCTTCCTTCCATCTGTTCTTCCTCCCTCCCTCCTTCTCTCCTCCCTTCCTTCTTTCCTTCCTCCGTCCCCCTTTCTCCTTCCTTCCTTCCTTCTTTCTTCCCTTCCTCCCTCCCTCCTTCTCTCTTTCTTTCCTCCCCCCTACCTTCCTTCCTTCCTTCTTTCCTCCGTCCTTCCTTCCTTTCCTTCCTTCCTTCCTTCCTCCCTTCCTTTCAACGAGTGTCCTATAAAGGGTCAAGATACCTGAATAAGTCTTTCCACTGCTTCCATACTCTAATATATCTTTTAAACATGTCCTTCACCTCTTTTCATTCCTTCCATCTGTCCTTCTGTCCTTCCTTTCTTCCTTCCATCTGTCCTTCCTTTCTTTCTTCCTTCTGTCCTTCCTTCCTTCCTCCCATCTGTCCTTTCTTCCTTCTGTCCTTCCTTCCATCTGTCCTTCCTTTCTTTCTTCCTTCTGTCCTTCCTTCCTTTCTTCCTTCTGTCCTTCCTTCCTTTCTTCCTTCTGTCCTTCCTTCCATCTGTCCTTCCTTCCTTCCTCCCATCTGTCCTTCCTTTCTTCCATCTGTCCTTCCTTCCTTTCTTCCTTCCATCTGTCCTTCTTTCCTTTCTTCCATCTGTCCTTCCTTTCTTCCACCTGTCCTTCCTTTCTTCCACCTGTCCTTCCTTCCTTCCTCCCATCTGTCCTTCATTTCCTCCATCTGTCCTTCCTTCCTTTCTTCCTTCCATCTGTCCTTCTTTCCTTCCTCCCATCTGTCCTTCCTTTCTTCCATCTGTCCTTCCTTCCTTTCTTCCTTCCATCTGTCCTTCTTTCCTTTCTTCCATCTGTCCTTCCTTTCTTCCACCTGTCCTTCCTTCCTTCCATCTCTCTTTCTGTCCTTCCTTTCTTTCTTCTGTCCTTCCTTCACTATCTGTCTTTCCTGTAATGCAAATGTCTCCATTGTGGATCTAATGAAGGAATATCTGATCTTATATGTTTAACAGCAGCTTGAATCCAACGTGTTGCTCTACTGCCATCTACTGGAATTAAATGACTCCTTCCACATCTCAGCTCACTTCTTTTAAGATACCTGAATAAGTCTTTCCACTGCTTCCATACTCTAATATATCTTTTAAACATGTCCTTCACCTCTTTTCATTCCTTCCATCTGTCCTTCTGTCCTTCCTTCATTCCTTCCATCTGTCCTTCTGTCCTTCCTTCCTTCCATCTGTCCTTCCTTCCTTCCTCCCATCTGTCCTTTCTTCCTTCCATCTGTCCTTTCTTCCTTCTGTCCTTCCTTCCATCTGTCCTTCCTTTCTTTCTTCCTTCTGTCCTTCCTTCCTTTCTTCCTTCTGTCCTTCCTTCCTTTCTTCCTTCTGTCCTTCCTTCCATCTGTCCTTCCTTTCTTCCTTCTGTCCTTCCTTCCATCTGTCCTTCCTTCCTTTCTTCCTTCTGTCCTTCCTTCCATCTGTCCTTCCTTCCTTCCTCCCATCTGTCCTTCCTTTCTTCCATCTGTCCTTCCTTCCTTTCTTCCTTCCATCTGTCCTTCTTTCCTTTCTTCCATCTGTCCTTCCTTCCTTTCTTCTGTCCTTCCTTCACTATCTGTCTTTCCTGTAATGCAAATGTCTCCATTGTGGATCTAATGAAGGAATATCTGATCTTATATGTTTAACAGCAGCTTGAATCCAACGTGTTGCTCTACTGCCATCTACTGGAATTAAATGACTCCTTCCACATCTCAGCTCACTTCTTTTAAGATACCTGGATAAGTCTTTCCACTGCTTCCATACTCTAATATATCTTTTAAACATGTCCTTCACCTCTTTTCATTCCTTCCATCTGTCCTTCTGTCCTTCCTTTCTTCCTTCTGTCCTTCCTTTCTTCCTTCTGTCCTTCCTTCCATACTCTGATATATCTTTTAACCCTTTATTGGGCAAATAATTATATTTGGTAACTTCTGTAAATATCCCAACATATCCTTCCTTCCTTCCTTCCTTCCTTCTTCCCTTCCTTCCTTTCCTTCCTCCCTGCCTTCTTTCTTCCCTTCCTCTTTTCCTTTCTCCCTCCCTCGTTCCTTATTTCCTCCGTCCTTCCTCCCTTTCCTTCCTTCCATCTGTCCTTCCTCCCTCCCTCCTTCTCTCCTCCCTTCCTTCTTTCCTTCCTTCCTCCGTCCTTCCTTGAATCTGTCCTTCGTCCCTCCCTCCTTCTCTCCTCCCTTCCTTCTTTCCTTCCTCCGTCCTTCCTTCCTTCCTTTCCTTCCTTTCATACGTTCTTCCTCCCTCCCTCCTTCTCTCCTCCCTTCCTTCTTTCCTTCCTCCATCCCCCTTTCTTCTGCCTTCCTTCCTTCTTTCTTCCCTTCCTCCCTCCCTCCTTCTCTGTTTCTTTCCTCCCCCCTACCTTCTTTCCTTCCTTCTTTCCTCCGTCCTTCCTTCCTTTCCTTCCTTCCTTCCTCCCTTCCTTTCAACGAGTGTCCTATAAAGGGTCAAGATACCCGAATAAGTCTTTCCACTGCTTCCATACTCTAATATATCTTTTAAACGTGTCCTTCACCTCTTTTCATTCCTTCCATCATCTTTCTTTCTTTTTTCTTTGTCTTTTTGTGTGTTTTTTGGGGCCCTTGCTTTCTTTTTCTTGGAAGTTGTAGGCTCTTCTTCTGTCTCTTCACTGGACCTTTTCCTCTTCGAAAAGAAACTTTCCAAAGACGTCTGTTTTTTACTCATTTTGCTAACTTGAGGGTTAAATTTTTGAGTGACCGAGATGAAGAATATTTTCAAAATAAAAGCTTTTTTCAGACTCAGATAATAAATACAACGGAAATAATTAATAATTTCTTTGGGCGACCGGCAGCCCAGTACCAATTGATCCACGGATCCAAGGAAGGGAGGACAGATGGAAGGAAGGACACAAGGAAGAAAAGGAAGGAAGGAAAGACAGAAGGAAGGAAGGAAGGAAGGGAGGAACAGATGGAAGGAAGGACAGAAGGAAGAAAGGAAGGAAGCAAGGACAGATGGAAGGAAGGAAGGAAGGGAGGGAGGGAGGAAGGAAGGACAGATGGAAGGAAAGACAGAAGGACAGATGGAAGGAAGGACAGAAGAGTTAAAAGGAGGGTTAAAGGGCCACATACAGGACGATTTGATATCATGTGGGCCGGATCATTGAAAAGATGGAAGGAAAGAAGGAAGAAAGGAAGGAAAGACAGACAGTGAAGGACGGACAGACAGATGAAAGGAAGGAAGGAAGGAAGGAAGGACAGATGGAAGGAAGAAAGGCAGGAAGGAATGAAGGAAGGACAGAAGGATGGAAGGAAGGGAGGAAGGAAGGAAAGAAGGAAGGAAAGAAGTAGGGATGGAGGAAGGAAGGAAAGGAGGAAGGAAGGACATTTTTAAATCCAGGTTAAAAACATTTCTCTTCTCCTGAGCTTATGATTGAGCTCTTTTAAATCACTTTACATTTTAATCTTTCATTTGCACTCTATGTCCTTTTAATGATTTTAAAGCTAATTTATAATTTTATGCTGCAATCTTATATTTAATGCTCTATTCTAGTATTTTATTTCTCTCTTTCTATTTTTCTGTACTTTGTTTTTATTATGGGGGGGGTGGGGGGGGGGGGCTAATTGTATGTTTTAATGTTTCTGTTTTATGTAAAGCACATTGAGTTGCCATTGTGTATGAAATGCGTTATATAAATAAAACTGCCTTGCCGTGAAGTAGACTCTGGCAGGGAGGGGTTGAGGAGCAGTTGAGCCGCAGTACCACTTCTAAACGCTAGGTGTCAGAGTTACATACTTCAACTTTAAGTTTCGTTTTCCTGTCCGGGGTCGTAGTGTTTAGTTTCGTTTTCCTTTCTGCTGTTTATATATCGCTCTGAGTTAGTTTGTCCTGCAGCTTCACAGCACCGAGGAAACACCAGCAGCTCCTCTCTGAACTCCGATAGAAAATAATCTCCAAATCTTAAAAGGTTAGTCGCTTCTGGCTGAAGTTTCATGCGGGATAAAAAAAAAAAAAAAAGTTTTTCTGTGTAGTAGTAGTAGTAGTAGTAGTGAGTCTTTAAATTGGCGTTAGACACAAAGAGACGATGTGATATCTATCTAAATATTACTACGATAATTATCTCGATGTCATTTTCTCCTCCATAGAAATATATATATAAAACAAATGTTAGATAAAGAGCGAGTTAACTAAGGAAGTATCTGGAAAAGTGTGTAAACTGTGATTTAGACCCTTAAAGGAGGAGAGGTCGATGAGTGTTTGAGCAGAGCTAGTTTAAGTTAAAAGTTCAGCGGTTAATTAGTCGCTGTAATTAAGATTAAAGCTAAATTAACTAACTTGAGTCTACGTGCAGAAGATAGCATGAGCGTGAGGCGTTTAGGGACCGTTGGTAAGATACAGGGTGCTGATAGTAAGTGAGACGTTCAGGGGACATTTAAAAAAAATGGATTACAGGATTTATAAATAAATGCGTGTGCTGTATCACAGTCATATTTACATAGAGCTCATATGAGATTAGAAACTGAAAGTCCAAGTTTTAATATTGAATTTTGGAAAATACAACAATGTTATTTCTGATTTCATTTATTTTAATTTCATCCAGATCTTTTTTCATTTTAAGTTTCAAGTCTCATCTTCTAGTCAGTAGTGGGGGGGTAGGAAGGAAGGAAGGAAGGAAGGAGAGAGAAAGGAAGGAACGACAGAAGGAAGAAAGGGGGATGGAGGACGGAAGGAAGGAAGGGAGGAAAGGAAATAAGGAAGGGAGGAAGGTAGGAGGGGGGGAGGAAGGAAGGAAAGAAGGTAGGAGGGAGGGAGGAAAGAAGGAGAGAAGAAGAAAGAGAGGAAGGTAGGGGGCAGGAAGGACAGAATGAAGGAAGAAAGGGAGATGGAGGAAGGAAAGAAAGAAGGGAGGAGAGAGGAAGGAAGGTGCTAAACAGCAACTTTCACCACCACTGATGAATCTGCTAAATCAGCTGAATGCCGTCTCTTCATTACTCTTCTCATCAATAACCTTTAATCTTACCCAGCTGCTGAGAGGAAGCCATGGCGCCGGTCATCCAGATCCCACCTCACCACTACATCCACGTGCTGGACCAGAACACCAACATCACCCGCCTGGAGACCGGACCGCTCAACTACATCCACCAGAACAGGGAAAGGTCAGAGAGGAACATACCTGATATTCAGCTGTGGTTCAATTCACGTTATTTTATATATAACAGCACCAACATGAACTACTTTATATACAGTTAGCTAGTTTATACTACTTTATATACAGTTAGCTAGTTTATACTACTTTATATACAGTTAGCTAGTTTACACTACTTTATATACAGTTAGCTAGTTTATACTACTTTATATACAGTTAGCTAGTTTACACTACTTTATATACAGTTAGCTAGTTTATACTACTTTATATACAGTTAGCTAGTTTACACTACTTTATATACAGTTAGCTAGTTTACACTACTTTATATACAGTTAGCTAGTTTACACTACTTTATATACAGTTAGCTAGTTTATACTACTTTATATACAGTTAGC
>NC_070595.1:29837060-29844560 GCF_027409825.1 Scomber japonicus
CGTGTGTTTCAGGGGCGGTTACCGGCATCGCAGTAGGTGCAGGTACGATGGATTCTTCACATACTCCAGGGGGTCAAACATGAGGCCCGGGGGCCAGAACCGGCCCGCCGAGGGGTCCAATCAGGCCCACTTTCCTTCCTGTGTTCTTTTTCTTCCTTCTGTCTTTCCTTCCACCTGTCCTTCCTTCCTTCCTTCCTTCTGTCTTTCCTTCCACCTGTCCTTCCTTTCTTCCATCTTCCTTCTGTCCTTCCTTTCTTCCTTCCTTCTGTCCTTCCTCCCTTTCTTTCTTCCTTCTGTCTTTCCTTCTATCTGTCCTTCCTTCCTTCCTTCCTTCCTTCCATCTTCCTTCTGTCCTTCCTCTCTTTCTTTCTTCATTCTGTCTTTCCTTCCACCTGTCCTTCCTTCCTTCCATCTTCCTTCTGTCCTTCCTTTCTTCCTTCCTTCTGTCTTTCCTTCTATCTGTCCTTCCTTCCTTCCTTCCTTCCTTCCTTCCATCTTCCTTCTGTCCTTCCTCTCTTTCTTTCTTCCTTCTGTCTTTCCTTCCACCTGTCCTTCCTTCCTTCCTTCTGCCCTTCCTCCCTTTCTTTCTTCCTTCCTTCCTTTTTTCCTTTCTTCATTCCTTCCTTCCTTCCATCTGTCCTTTCTTCCTTCTGTCCTTCCTTCCATCTGTCCTTCCTTTCTTTCTTCCTTCTGTCCTTCCTTCCTTTCTTCCTTCTGTCCTTCCTTCCTTCCTCCCATCTGTCCTTTCTTCCTTCTGTCCTTCCTTCCATCTGTCCTTCCTTTCTTTCTTCCTTCTGTCCTTCCTTCCTTTCTTCCTTCTGTCCTTCCTTCCTTTCTTCCTTCTGTCCTTCCTTCCATCTGTCCTTCCTTCCTTCCTCCCATCTGTCCTTCCTTTCTTCCATCTGTCCTTCCTTCCTTTCTTCCTTCCATCTGTCCTTCTTTCCTTTCTTCCATCTGTCCTTCCTTTCTTCCACCTGTCCTTCCTTTCTTCCACCTGTCCTTCCTTCCTTCCTCCCATCTGTCCTTCATTTCCTCCATCTGTCCTTCCTTCCTTTCTTCCTTCCATCTGTCCTTCTTTCCTTCCTCCCATCTGTCCTTCCTTTCTTCCATCTGTCCTTCCTTCCTTTCTTCCTTCCATCTGTCCTTCTTTCCTTTCTTCCATCTGTCCTTCCTTTCTTCCACCTGTCCTTCCTTCCTTCCATCTCTCTTTCTGTCCTTCCTTTCTTTCTTCTGTCCTTCCTTCACTATCTGTCTTTCCTGTAATGCAAATGTCTCCATTGTGGATCTAATGAAGGAATATCTGATCTTATATGTTTAACAGCAGCTTGAATCCAACGTGTTGCTCTACTGCCATCTACTGGAATTAAATGACTCCTTCCACATCTCAGCTCACTTCTTTTAAGATACCTGAATAAGTCTTTCCACTGCTTCCATACTCTAATATATCTTTTAAACATGTCCTTCACCTCTTTTCATTCCTTCCATCTGTCCTTCTGTCCTTCCTTTCTTCCATCTGTCCTTCCTTCCATCTGTCCTTCCTTCCTTCCATCTGTCCTTCCTTACTTCCTCCCATCTGTCCTTCCTTTCTTCCATCTGTCCTTCCTTCCATCTGTCCTTCCTTCCTTCCATCTGTCCTTCCTTACTTCCTCCCATCTGTCCTTCCTTTCTTCCTTCTGTCCTTCCTTCCATCTGTCCTTCCTTCCTTCCATCTGTCCTTCCTTCCTTTCTTCCTTCTGTCCTTCCTTCCATCTGTCCTTCCTTCCTTCCATCTGTCCTTCCTTCCTTTCTTCCTTCTGTCCTTCCTTCCATCTGTCCTTCCTTCCTTCCATCTGTCCTTCCTTCCTTCCTTCCATCTGTCCTTCCTTCCTTCCATCTGTCCTTCCTTCCTTTCTTCCTTCTGTCCTTCCTTCCATCTGTCCTTCCTTCCTTCCTCCCATCTGTCCTTCCTTTCTTCCATCTGTCCTTCCTTCCTTTCTTCCTTCCATCTGTCCTTCTTTCCTTTCTTCCATCTGTCCTTCCTTTCTTCCACCTGTCCTTCCTTCCTTCCATCTCTCCTTCTGTCCTTCCTTCACTATCTGTCTTTCCTGTAATGCAAATGTCTCCATTGTGGATCTAATGAAGGAATATCTGATCTTATATGTTTAACAGCAGCTTGAATCCAACGTGTTGCTCTACTGCCATCTACTGGAATTAAATGACTCCTTCCACATCTCAGCTCACTTCTTTTAAGATACCTGAATAAGTCTTTCCACTGCTTCCATACTCTAATATATCTTTTAAACATGTCCTTCACCTCTTTTCATTCCTTCCATCATCTTTCTTTCTTTTTCTTTGTCTTTTTCTGTGTTTTTTGGGGCCCTTGCTTTCCTCCCTCCTTACTCACATCTCATCATAGTGCAGGGGTGTCAAACATGCGGCCCGTTCCTTCCTTCCATCTGTCCTTCTGTCCTTCCTTTCTTCCATCTGTCCTTCCTTCCTTTCTTCCTTCTGTCCTTCCTTCCTTTCTTCCATCTGTCCTTCCTTCCTTTCTTCCATCTGTCCTTTCTTCCTTCCATCTGTCCTTCTGTCCTTCCTTTCTTCCTTCTGTCCTTCATTCCTTAAATCTGCCTTCCTTCCTTTTTCTCCCTTCCTTCCTTCTGTCTGTCCTTCCTTCACTATCTGTCTTTCCTACCTTACTTCCCTCCTTCTTCTTCCTTCCTTACATCTTTTTAATGATCTGGCCCACATGAGATCAAATTGGGCTGTATGTGGCCCTTTAATGAAAATGAGTTTCACGCCCCTGTCATTGTGTCACACCTGGTTTTAGTTTTGGACTGAACCATTTCATGTCAACGGGGGGGGGGGTTGAAAAGATGGAAGGAAAGAAGGAAGAAAGGAAGGAAAGACAGACAGTGAAGGACGGACAGACAGATGAAAGGAAGGAAGGAAGAAAGGGAGGAAGGACAGATGGAAGGAAGAAAGGCACGAAGGAATGAAGGAAGGACAGATAGATGGAAGGAAGGAAGAAAGGAGGATGGAAGGAAGGAAGGAAAGAAGTAGGGAGGGAAGAAGGAAGGAAAGGAGGAAGGAAGAAAGGAAAGGAGTAGGGAGGGATTAAGGAAGGAAAGGAGGAAGGACAATTTGAGAAACAAAACCAGGGTATGTATAGAGATGCCTTTGCAGGATCACGTCCAACAACTGGCAACCCGCGTGAAGATCAGAGCACATTACTCCAGCTCTAAAGTCTTTACACTGGCTCCCAGTCAGTTCTAAAGTCTTTACACTGGCTCCAGTCAGTTCTAAAGTCTTTACACTGGCTGCCAGTCAGTTCTAAAGTCTTTACACTGGCTCCAGTCAGTTCTAAGTCTTTACACTGGCTCCCAGTCAGCTCTAAAGTCTTTACACTGGCTCCCAGTCAGTTCTAAAGTCTTTACACTGGCTCCCAGTCAGCTCTAAAGTCTTTACACTGGCTCCCAGTCAGCTCTAAAGTCTTTACACTGGCTCCCAGTCAGTTCTAAAGTCTTTACACTGGCTCCCAGTCAGCTCTAAAGTCTTTACACTGGCTCCCAGTCAGTTCTAAAGTCTTTACACTGGCTCCCAGTCAGTTCTAAAGTCTTTACACTGGCTCCCAGTCAGTTCTAAAGTCTTTACACTGGCTCCAGTCAGCTATAGAATAGATTTTAAAGTTCTGCTACTGGTCTACAAATCACTGAATGGTTTAGGTCCAGAATACATGAATGACATGTTAGTAGAATATAAACCCAGTAGAGCTCTGAGATCTACTGACTCAGGTCAGATAGTTGAGCCCAGAGCTCTGAGATCTACTGACTCAGGTCAGATAGTTGAGCCCAGAGTTCAAACTAAACATGATGAAGCAGCTTTTACACAACTGAACAAACTACCAGCAGAACTGAAATCATTTTTAAATCCAGGTTAAAACATTTCTCTTCTCCTGAGCTTATGATTGAGCTCTTTTAAAGCACTTTATATTTTAATCTTTCATTTGCACTGTCACGTCACACTAGGTCTGCAGCTGATTTTAGTTTCACTGGAAAAAGCACACGGGGAAAAAAGGGAAAAACAGTAGAAAAAAATGGGTGTTGCCGTTGCCATGGTAAACGCAAGCTAATTAAGAGAAGCGTGAGCCGACTAATCAGTGTCAGCTGTCCCCAATCAAGCTGATTGGCACACAGGTGTTCTAATTAGGTGGTTTGTGTCTCAGTTGGGAAAAACACTGGTGAGAGTCACACACAAAAGCTTGCTGTGTGTGACTTAGATATCTTGGAGATCCTTTGCGTGACCCTGAAATTTGGAGAGGCAGCCGGTTTTTTACTGTCAAGTTGTTCCGTTTTGTTTGGTTTGTCTGGATTATCCTCAGTGCCTTCAGCTCCATCAGTGTCATCCATTTCAAATTGGGGAAAAATGCACAGAGGATAATCCAGACAAACCAAACAAAACGGAACAACTTGACATGCACTCGATGTCCTTTTAATGATTTTTAAAGCTAATTTATAATTTTATGCTGCAATCTTATATTTAATGCTCTATCCTAGTATTTTATTTCTCTCTTTCTATTTTTCTGTACTTTGTTTTTATTATGGGGGGGGGGGGGGGGGGGCTAATTGTATGTTTTAATGTTTCTGTTTTATGTAAAGCACATTGAGTTGCCATTGTGTATGAAATGCGCTATATAAATAAAACTGCCTTGCCGTGAAGTAGACTCTGGCAGGGAGGGGTTGAGGAGCAGTTGAGCCGCAGTACCACTTCTAACCGCTAGGTGTCAGAGTTACATACTTCAACTTTAAGTTTCGTTTTTCCTGTCCGGGGTCGTAGTGTTTAGTTTCGTTTTCCTTTCTGCTGTTTATATATCCGCTCTGAGTTGTTTGTTCTGCAGCTTCACAGCACCGAGGAAACACCAGCAGCTCCTCTCTGAACTCCGCTAGAAAATAATCTCCAAATCTTAAAGGTTAGTCGCATCTGGCTGAAGTTTCATGCGGGATAAAAAAAAAAAAAAAAAAGTTTTTCTGTGTAGTAGTAGTAGTAGTAGTAGTAGTAGTGGTCTTTAAATCGGCGTTAGACACAAAGAGACGATGTGATATCTATCTAAATATTACTACGATAATTATCTCGATGTCATTTTCTCCTCTATAGAAATATATATATATATATATATATATATATATAACAAATGTTGGATAAAGAGCGAGTTAACTAAGGAAGTATCTGGAAAAGTGTGTAAACTGTGATTTAGACCCTAAAAGAAGGAGAGGTCGATGAGTGTTTGAGCTGAACTAGTTTAAGTTAAAAGTTCAGCGGTTAATTAGTCGCTGTAATTAAGATTAAAGCTAAATTAACTAACTTGAGTCTACGTGCAGAAGATAGCATGAGCGTGAGGCGTTTAGGGACCGTTGGTAAGATACAGGGTGCTGATAGTAAGTGAGACGTTAAGGGGACATTTAAAAAAAATGGATTACAGGATTTATAAATAAATGTGTGTGCTGTATCACAGTCATATTTACATAGAGCTCATATGAGATTAGAAACTGAAAGTCCAAGTTTTAATATTGAATTTTGGAAAATACAACAATGTTATTTCTGATTTCATTTATTTTAATTTCATCCAGATCTTTTTTCATTTTACGTTTCAAGTCTCATCTTCTAGTCAGTAGTGGGGGGGGTAGGAAGGAAGGAAGGAGAGAGAAAGGAAGGAACGACAGAAGGAAGAAAGGGGGATGGGAGGACGGAAGGAAGGAAGGAAGGAAAGAAGGTAGGGAGGAAAGAAGTAAGGAAGGAAACAAGGTAGGAGGGAGGGAGGAAAGAAGGAGAGAAGAAAGAGAGGAAGGTAGGGGGCAGGAAGGACAGAATGAAGGAAGAAAGGGAGATGGAGGAAGGAAAGAAAGAAGGGAGGAGAGAGGAAGGAAGGTGCTAAACTGCAACTTTCACCACCACTGATGAATCTGCTAAATCAGCTGAATGCCGTCTCTTCATTACAGCTGCTGAGAGGAAGCCATGGCGCCGGTCATCCAGATCCCACCTCACCACTACATCCACGTGCTGGACCAGAACACCAACGTCACCCGCCTGGAGACCGGACCGCTCAACTACATCCACCAGAACAGGGAAAGGTCAGAGAGCAGAGAGGAACAAACCTGATATTCAGCTGTGGTTCAATTCACGTTATTTTATATTTAACAGCAGATATTTAAAATGTACTGCATGAAAAATCCTCCTGCAGTAAAAGTACTGCAGTATTATAGTGATGTAGTATGCAGGTGGAGCAGGTGGAGCTAGTTTATACTACTTTATATACAGTTAGCTAGTTTACACTACTTTATATACAGTTAGCTAGTTTATACTACTTTATATACAGTTAGCTAGTTTACACTACTTTATATACAGTTAGCTAGTTTATACTACTTTATATACAGTTAGCTAGTTTATATTACTTTATATACAGTTAGCTAGTTTACACTACTTTATATACAGTTAGCTAGTTTATACTACTTTATATACAGTTAGCTAGTTTATACTACTTTATATACAGTTAGCTAGTTTATATTACTTTATATACAGTTAGCTAGTTTATACTACTTTATATACAGTTAGCTAGTTTACACTACTTTATATACAGTTAGCTAGTTTACACTACTTTATATACAGTTTGAATTTGTGCGTTTTTTAAACCAGTTTGGAAACTTTCATCGTGATCATTGTTTCTTTCCCAGAGTGCTCTTCTCTCCGAAGCGTATGATCACTGTGCCGCCACGTCACTACTGCGTGGTCGCCAACCCTGTGGCCCGGGATGACAAAGGTCAGGTCCTATTCGACAAATCCGGTCAAGCCAAACTTCGCTACGGGGACCAGGAGACCCGTCTGACCCAGGATCCGTTCCCGCTGTACCCCGGAGAGGAGATCCAGCAGGTCTGTGACAGTTAACGTCAGGGTTAGCTCCGCCCCCTGGTCCAAATATGGTCGTTCTGGCTCCAAAAAGCAATGATGTCATAATACAGAACTAGAGGCTTCCAAACAGCAGAGTTATAATTACTGTGTGTGTGTGTGTGGCTGTGTGTGTGTTTGCGTGTGTGGCTGTGTGTGTGTGTGTGTGTGTGTGTGTGTGTCTCTCTGTGTATCTCTGTGTGTGTGTGTGTGTGTGTCTGTCTCTGTGTGTGTGTGTGTATCTCTGTCTGTGTGTGTGTGTATCTGTGTGTGTGTCTCTCTGTCTCTGTGTGTGTGTCTGTCTCTGTGTGTGTGTCTGTCTCTGTGTGTGTGTGTGTATCTCTGTCTGTGTGTGTGTGTATCTGTGTGTGTGTCTCTCTGTCTCTGTGTGTGTGTGTGTCTCTGTGTGTGTGTCTCTGTCTCTGTGTATCTGTGTGTGTGTGTGTGTCTCTGTGTGTATGTCTGTGTATCTGTGTGTGTGTGTGTGTGTGTGTGTGTGTCAGGATGTGACCCTCCTGCTGACGGTGGCAGCGGGCACAGGGCTGCGTCTGAAGGCTCTGCTCGACTTCGAGGACGATGGAGGAC
>NC_070595.1:29849560-29972381 GCF_027409825.1 Scomber japonicus
CTTCCTCCTTTCCTTCCTCCCTCTTTTTATCCCTTCCTTCCTTTTTTCCTCCTTTACTCCCTTCCTTCGTTCCTTCCTCATTTCCTTCCTTCCTTCCTCCCTCCCTTCCCTCCTCCCTCTTTTCCTCCCTTCCTTCCTTCTTTCCTCCTTTACTCCCTTCCTTTATTCCTTCCTTATTTCCTCCAGATGCATGTAGATCAAAGTGCTTCATAGCTCATAATGAGACAGAACAAGAGAGCAATGCACACGAGAGAAAACAAGGATGAAAGAAAAGTTTACAACATTTAAATTAAATAAAGTGTTAGATGGGTAAATGTTATGTAGTATTATGTAATTCTCTGATTTTATTCGTGACACAAATTTTAATAGCCACGTGACACTTGCGTATTAAATAGCCTACTCCTTCAGGTTCATAGACCCACTCTGACGCAGCAGCTGGTAAACCACGTGATTTCTGGTCGCTTTTTTTTCCGGGTGCCGCCCCCTGAATCACTGCATATATGATCCTTCCTGGTCTCTGGTCGTACTGACTCTTCACTCAAGTGTCACATCCAGCAGTGAGATAAAGCGATCTGAGTCCAGGATCCGTCCGAGCTGCAGAGGTAAGATCCGGAAGAGCTTCCTCACAAAACTCCGCTCCGAAAATCTTCAAGTTTAAAAGTTTCTCTCTTGTCGGTGAAGACTGGTGCATGGTATGAATGACCTGAAGATGTGTCCTGAACGAGCAGGAGTCTGTCTTCACATCGGCGTCGGTGTCACACATGAATAAGCTGTGTACTGTCACAAAAATGCCTCTTTAAGCGTCTGTTTGCGTCCGCCGTGCGCGGCTATGACGTTTACACCAGTGAGCAGTGGAGCGATGTTTAAAGTTGTAATAAACATAATATGAAACGTAGGCTCGCGCACTCTATTAACACTTGCAAATACCTTAATTCATTATGATCATGCTTGTATGCTCCTTAACAAAGACGTGGCATTAAATTAGAGTTTTTGCAATGGGAGTTTGGCGTGCACTCTTTCTTCCGTCCAAGTTTATTTAGCAGGAAGTTGCCTCACGCAGTAAACAATTTACCTACACCTTTTAGACCGATGTGAAGAAGGCCTCGACTAAAATATAAAACCTAATGTATAGCCTACAAAAAGAGGCTTAAAATAGCATGAATGTAACTGTAAGGCCTCCATCGGAAAAAGCAGTCCAGGCAGAGCTGATGTACTTTGTCCCCAATAAACCAAGTTTATTATGTTCAGATAGAAGAAGCACAAAGAGGAACCTCCCTTCATATCTTTATGTGTCCTGCTTCATATCTCATGTGTGAGTGGTGTATTCGTGTGTCCGTCTCTCTCTTCTGACCCTGACTGTGTGATGTGACTCAGGATTATGAGAGATCTGTAATTTAATCCTTCTGTTGGAACACAATCTGAGTGTGGAGGAGTGAGTTTCCAGAGCAACCATACAGGAATTCAACTACACAAGCAGCTGTAAATAATAATTACAGTCATGCGAAGCCTGTTCCCATAAGTCTGTGTTATTATAATGTCCAACATGTATATTTATTTGGGGATGTTCTGCTTCAGAACAGAGCTCGCTCGTTTCTCTTCTTTCTTATTTCCTTCACTTCTGACTCTCACAAGAAAACTTAAAATCTTAACATCTACTCTTGTAATGTGTTAGTAATACAGCATGACAGCATGCGTTTTACATATCGGGCTGAAATGATTATTCCGTTAATTGATTCATCCAAAAAATTAAAGAAAACACTAAACATGTACTCTTCTCCTGCCTCTCAAGAAATGTGAAGATTTGCTGCTTTTCTGTTTTTATCATCATCAAGTAAAAACGGAATAGTTTTGTTTTTTGGCCTGTTGGACGTACAAAAATACTTTCCCCCATTTTTAGACCCTAATTCATTAGAAAAAAGGAATAACTGTTATATCAGTAATAACACCTCATTCAATAGGACTGAAATGTACTGTTTCATCATTGATTCGTTATTTGCTTTGTAAAACTGCTGAAAATGTATCACAGTGTGTTTGACCAGCAGCCCAAAACACCAAGATATGATATTAAATATAATATTTACTGTATTTAGCAGCAAATTCTCACATTTGAGGAGTTGGAAACATTAAAAGTTTTGTGTTTTTTGTTGCTGATTTTATTTTAAGTCAATAATGAATGGATCGGGCGTACAGGTGGTCCAGTGGTTAGAGCTCATGCCACATATGCAGCCGAATCCCGATCGGAGGTCCTTTGCTGCATGTCAACCCCTCCCGTCATGGTTCCTGTTGGTCTACTGCTTAATAAAGGCGTCTATGCCGACAATCTTTAAAGAAAACAAAACGAATGGATCAATCATTGCAGCTCAGTCTCCTCGGTGTTCATTGTATGTTTCACATGGTCACACAGTTCAGTTATCTGTATGCAAATATCATTGACAGGATGACTCAACAGCAGACAGAAGCTCCTGTTGAAGCTCTGTTGAGTGTCCATTGTGTGTGAGAGCTGCAGAGATAAATTTGTACTTTGTGTAGCAGGTGTGTCTGTGTGCAGAGCTGCAATCTGTCATTCATCCAGCGCTGACACATGCATGTGGAGCTCAAAATGAAGTCGCTGTTCATTCAACAGTCAAGAGCCCAAATTAACACAAAACCTGTTTTTCCTGTAATCATTCCCCCTGTTCATACTGACCATTAGTGTTGGGTAGGGCAACTTCATTGATCACCCTCGGGGTAAATTCAAAAATTGACACAACAGTATTCTTTAAAAGTGCTAACATAAAATATACAATGAAAACAATCTCCTATACTATATAATACATGAGTGGGAGGTACTGGGAGCTGTGGTGGTGTTCAGGCTGATGGTTGATGGTATGAAAGAGAGTCTCAAGAGTTTTGAGGCATGTGGCTGAATGTTGGCTCCTGAGCTGCCACAGCTCCTCAAGAGGATGGGAGGGGTTGTCCATCATGAGCTTTCCTCTCATCCTCTTATCACTGTCCACTTCCATCCTCACTACAGAGCTGGCTTTCCTCAACAGCTTCATCATGTTTACAATGGAAGTGATGGAGGATTAAATCCACAGTCCTGCTTCTGTGCAAAAAGTATTTAAAAGTTGATCTGAAGCTAATATGAAGCTTCAGTGTCCAAATGAGTCAAATCTTCATCTTCTATGTTTCAACGTTACAGTGTTTTTAGTAGCAAAGTCTTTTTGTTACTATACTTCCACCACAGAGAAACAGGAAACACTAAGAGGAGATATGATGCTATAAAGACTGTAAATGTGTCAGATATCACTGATATGACTAACTCACACTGATGAAGCTCAATAGAAGCTGATCAGATACTTTTAAATACATTTTTGCATAAAGAATGTTTAAATTTGTGTTATGTCTTTTTAAAATGGATAAATTAACAGTCTGGTTTGTAACGTCACTGACAGACTCTCTCTCCTCTCCGCAGTGTTTAGTTTAAGATCATGTCTAAGAAGGGAGGAACACACAGGATGGAGGGCGAGGGGCTGGTAGAGGCGTCCATCATCCGGATCCCGCCTCACCACTACATCCACGTGCTGGACCAGAATACCAACATCGCCCGCGTTGAGATCGGACCGCTCACCTACATCCGTCAGGACAATGAAAGGTCAGAAAGCAGAAAGAGCTGAAAAGAATCAACCTGAAATTCAGCCAAACACTGCTTCATTACATCATCTGGTGTTGGCGGGTACAGCTTGTCTCAGAGTAGGGTTAGGTATGGAGATAACATCACCAGATTCAAGTAGACAGACTGAGTGAAGGTAAGGCATCACTGAAAATGTGCAGATGAAGCTGTAATAATCCTGCTCATCAGCTGTGTTTGTTTAAAGGAAGCTTTGTCAGCCCTCTGTGACACCAACGGTTTTATATCAGATCACTGTGTTATCACTGTGTTATCGCCCTGATCACACACACACACACACACACACACACACACACACACACACACACACACACACACACACACACACACACACACACACACACACACACACACACCTTCATCCAGTCAGGACAGTACTGTTGTTATTCACTCACTCTGTTTACTCTGTATTTGATTTGGTTGGAAGCATTTACTATGTTCTGTCTGAACCTTGTCCATTTCATACAAGGAATGACTGATAGTAGATTTGATAGTATAATTTTGATATTGATATATGAGCCAATAATCCTATGTAGAATATATACATAAACACTACTACTACTACTACTACTGATTCTACTACTACTACTATCAATACTACTACGACTACTATTACTACTACTACTACTGATACTACTACTACTACTACTACTACTACTACTACTACTACTACTACTACTGATACTACTACTGCTGCTACTACTGATACTACTACTACTGCTGCTACTACTACTGATTCTACTACTACTACTACTACTGATACTACTACTGCTGCTACTACTACTGATTCTACTACTACTACTACTACTACTGATACTACTACTGCTGCTACTACTACTGATACTACTTCTACTTATAGTAATACTGCTACTACTACTACTACTACTACTACTACTACTGATTCTTCTACTACTACTACTACTACTACTACTGATTCTACTACTACTACTACTACTATTACTACTACTACTACTGATACTACTTCTACTTATAGTACTACTGCTACTACTACTACTGCTACTACTTATATTACTACTACTACTGTTACTACTTCTAGTACTGCTGCTACTACTTATATTACTACTACTACTGTTACTACTTCTAGTACTGCTGCTACTACCACTACTACTTCTACTGATACTGATATTACTACTACTACTACTTCTACTTATAGTGCTACTACTACTACTACTACTACTACTGATATTACTACTTCTACTACTACTACTACTACTACTACTACTATTTCTACTACTACTACTACTACTACTACTAATTACACACAGAGATATGTAATGGGGGCATGATATACCATGGAGTACTGGATACCGCCTTGGAAAAAAGTTTAACTTCTGAGTAAAAGGTTTCGCAGATCTTCCAGGATTGTGTGGTGAGCCGGATGGATAAATGGAAGGAAGGATAGATGGATAGATGGATGAATAGATGGATGGATAGATGGATCAGTAAATCTAGTCATTTTGTGGTGTTTAATGTATCTTTTATAGCACTTATATAACACTGAGGGTGTTAACCTCATCCTATTTCTTTCCCAGAGTGCTCTTCTCTCCGGAGCGTATGATCATGGTGCCGCCACGTCACTACTGCGTGGTCGCCAACCCTGTGGCCCGGGATGATAACGGCCAGGTCCTCTTTGACCAATCCGGTCAAGCCAAACTCCGCCACGCTGACCTGGAGATCCGTCTGACCCAGGATCCGTTCCCGCTGTACCCCGGAGAGGAGATCCAGCAGGTCTGTGAGAAACTGTGCTGACTGTTCATCTAGCGCCATCATCTGGTCAATGCTCCCTCATAATATAAATATTTAATAAAGGAAAGGAACTAGAGCATGGTTTTACTATGGCTAAAGAATTCTAGTTGTTAATTGTAGAGAACCTTTTTTTTATTGTGCATCTTTATTTAGCAGAAAAAAAACAATTCACGTTTTAGTAGACAGAAACATGTACTTTTCGTAATAGTCCCAAATTTACCACATGGTCAACGCTCCTGCCTGCATGTTCCAAATGAAACGCACCATCTCTACAGTTCGATGTTGGACTGTTTCCTGACCGTCAGGAGATTATTAGGAGAATTTCTGTCCCTGTTATCGTGTATGAGAAACGTCCACACTAACTCTATCTAATGACAAGCAGAGGGCGACTCCACTGGATACACACCGATTGTATTGAAGTCTATGAGAAAATAACTGTCCATCTCACTTGATTTATTACCAGAGTAAACACTTTCTTAATTGGTTAATGGTCTCAATCAGTAGTTTCAAGTCTTGGAGATATGTTGGACTGGATTTCCTTCCCTGTTATGGTGGTTGTGTCTGAGACGTGTTCATGTCTGGTTCAGGTTGTGACACCACTGCAGATCGTGTATCCAGACACAGCGTTGCGTCTGCAGGCGCTGCTGGACTTCAAGGAAGAGGGAGGAGAGAAGAGAGTGGCTGGAGACGAGTGGCTGTTTGAAGGACCGGGTACGTTTGTCTTCATCGGTCAAATCTGTGCTCTCATATAAATATCACAAACCAGTATCGACTATCATTACTTTTAAAAGGAACTTCTTGTATTACAACTAGTGCTGGGTATTGTTAAAAACATTGCGATACCAGCACCAATCCAAGTACCCTTAAAGTGATACTGATACCAGCCGAGTCCTTCATTAGATACCCATCATGCTTTTCTCTGGTGTAACAGTGTGTAGTGTAGACTCACTTTAGAGCATTTAGGAGGCATCTTGGCTGCTGAACTGCTAAACGCGCTAGCCCAGATTCACCGAGATTATGTTCCAGTTTTATGAGTCACTCTGATCAATTTCAGGCTCTTAATATTTCTTCGATGTTGTGGCAGGAACCTACATCCCGAGGAAGGAGGTGGTGGTTCTGGAGACCATCAAGGCCACAGTGATCAGAGAGAACCAGGCCATCCGACTGAGGGCTCGGAAGGAAGGATTGGACCGTGGAGGCATCCGCAAAGTCACAGGTAACACTCATACCTAATGTACTGAAGCCTTGCATCATGTTTGTTATTTAAGAGTCTTCACAGATTTGTGCATTTCTACATTTAATGGTAACGAAACCTTTAAAACACCAACAATTTTAATGTTAAAAAAAGCTGACACCAACTGTCTGTGTCTGTGTCTGTGTCTCTGTAGGTGAGGAGTGGCTGGTCAGTAAGGTGGGAGCATACCTTCCAGGTGCCCATGAGGAGGTCATCGACATTGTTGAGGCATTCATCCTGACTGACAAGGTGATTTCACTCTTCACTGTCTGTGTGGTTGGATGTCATTATTATTTTCAGTTCAGTTTTTGAATCTTTTGGATTGAGTCAGAAAGCAAGTCAAAATTATGTTGGCATTCACAGCACTGCATTGAAGTGGTTTGCGTCTTACTTGTCCAATAGAACCTTCTCCGTTATGGTTGGTGACCTGTCCTCTTCCAGTGTTCCTCTCTCCTGTGGAGTCCCACAAGGATCTATTCTTGGCCCTATTTACATTTACAAAACCACAAAACTGGAACTGAAGACCGTAAACTAAAGTAGCAACACAAAAGGTTCCTCTTACCAAAAGCACTGAGGCTGCCCAACTAAAGCCAAACAAAATAATGAGCTGTAGCATCTTCTACCAAAGCTGCCAGACTCAGAGCTGTGACACAACAAATACACACTCCCGTAAAACACTTTAAACACTAGTGTTGGCTCCATAAGCACAATAAAAGGTATGGGACAGCCTCCATCAAACAGACCTTCCCCAACCCTGTCCATCTGCCACAGAAACAATCTACCTCCGCCTAGTCTTCATGCCTAGTCTTGTGGAGGGTTCTCATGCACTGCTGAGAAACTGGAAAACCAGCAACCCCTCTGCAGCCAGGGATGTGCTCCCAAGACAACTGCTCTTCCTCCCACAATAAACTTTTATATGAGCATGGGGAGGCTGTGGCTCAGGAGGCAAAGCAGTCATCCACCAAATCGGAAGATTATGTGGTTCGCCAATGTCAGTGTTTTCCTTTGGGCAAGAAACCATGCGTGGTAGCCCCTGCCACCACTTTGAGTGGTGAAAAAGATGAGGAAAGTGCTATAGAAGTAGAGTACATTTACCATTTAACCCACTATTGGAGAAAAAACAAAGGATCAAAGAGTCAATGAAAAAGTCTACCCCAACCAGGGCATTGTAATCCAAATGGCCCAACACACTTCAACTATAACAAGCTAAATAAACTAAAACAGGGGGGCAAGTGCTGCTCCTGTACTCTGAACCCCACCAAATAAAATATGTCTTCACGTGTGAAACCCCCCCCACACTGGCAACAGAAGGCATGCTACCAAGGCCTGCACAAATGCCGTGTGGATACCATTACCAAGGTTTTAAACAAGACAGGTCAACAAATAATTCTATAAAAAGCCAATTTGACTCACATTTACAAGGATTAGGTTTAAGAAAGAAAAAGCCCTCATTTGTTACACTCAAGCTACCAATCACAACATAAGTCATCCCAAGGCACTATACACATAGAGCAGATCCAGACTACTCTTTAATTTAGATTAAAGAGACCCAACATTCCCCCATGAGCAGCACTTAGTGACAGCAGCAAGGTTAGTCGGCTAAGTCAGCAGTGAATTCAATGTATGAATGGATGAGTGAAGTATGTGAAAAACAAAAACCCTAACCCACCTAAATACGTGGAGGCCTGAATGACCCAGGTGCAGGTAATTTACTGACTCCTGGACCAGGACGCCAAAGCAACAGGAAGAGAGGAACGTCACAGGAGCAAAGTTTTGTTCTGCTCGTGTGTAAGGTCTCAAATGAAAATTAAGTCTACTTTGAACATTAAGTCTTTCTCAGACATTCACACTCTGAGAACTGTCATCTTCCATATTGAAATACAGAGGACCATCTCTCTTTGGAGCAATCTACTTCCAACAATCAGACTGGTCAGATTGGTCCCTCTTTGATTCAGAGCCACAGAAATGAAAGAGAGCTTCCTTCTTATACAGTTGATTCAGCAAAACTCTGTGTGTGCCATCAGAAAGCGCTCCATGTTCGTGCTCTGCGGCCGTTTAAAGACGCCGGCGGGCGGGACCGACGCACGGGGGAGGAGTGGCTGGTCACCATGGTGGACCGGGAGGCTCACATCCCCTCTGTGGCTGAGGAAGTGGTGGGCGTGGTAGATGTGACTACTCTGAGCAGCCGGCAGTACTGCGTGATCCTCGACCCGGTCGGACACGACGGGAAGCCTCAGCTGGGCCAGAAGAGGGTGGTGAAGGTGAGGAATTAAACTGAATTTCTTTTTGTTTTACAGAAAAAAAAGAGGATGTTTCCCAAACTGCTGAATTAAAAAACAAGATTTTGCCTTATTTTAAGATGGACTAACGTCTCTATCTAATGTCTTAAATTGAGATTTTAAATTGTAGAGTTTCTGATCTTTGAGCAGTTTTTTAGGTGGTGAAGAAGATTGGAACGTAGGAAACGCAGAAGATTTAAAAGACTTTAAAATCAGCTTCGCAAAAGTTTTATGGGAAAATAATACATTCAATATGTTCATAAGACCCGTAGGACACAGGAGCCCAAATGAACATTAAAGCAGTTCATGTGTGTGTAATGATTCCTCCTGTTCATACTGAGAATTAGATCCTTCATCATGTTTACAGGAAGTGATGGAGGACTAAATCCACAGTCCTCCTTCTGTGGAAACATGGATTTAAAAGTTGATGTGAAGCTAATATGAAGCTTCAGCGTCCAAATGAGTCAAATCTTCATCTTCTATGTTTCAACGTTACAGTGTTTTTAGTAGCAAAGTCATTTTGGTACTATACTTCCACCACAGAGAAATATTTGCTGAAGAAATGACTAATGAATGAATCATTTTCTGTCAATCATTGCTCTACTAATAATAACTTTTGTTTGGATGTCTTCTTCCTCTCTGTCAGGGTGAGCGCTCATTTTTCCTGCAGCCAGGTGAGCATCTTGAACGCGGCATCCAGGACGTGTACGTGCTGTCGGAGGAGGAAGGACTGGTGCTGAGAGCCGTGGAGGCGTTCAACGACACAGAGGAGGTGAGGAGAGAGAGAGAGAGAGAAACAAAACATTCAAGGTTTACTCCTTCAGATATGTGATTCATATGTGGACACCCGTGGTTGCCGTAGTAACAGCAGGTGTGCTTCAATCCTGCAGCAAACTACTGTACTTTTATTGTCGAAACGTAATCACTTACACTTTAGTTCTTTTAGAAAGTAAACACAGTACTAATTACTCAACAGTAAAAGTGATGAGTGAATCAGGACCGCCAAACTTTCCTTCAACATGTTTGATTTTCTGTGTTTAACACGAGAAGAAGAAATGTCACACAAAGCAAAATAATGTCAATTAATTTACACTGAAAAACAAATCAAACATTAAAAAATGAAATTAAGAAGTTGATTCAAATAAAAGAAAACAGTAAAATGAGCCTTTGTATGGTCCGCTGAGCGAGATGACCGGAAGGAGAGGCCTGGGTGCCGGTGTAAGGAGACTAAAACCAGTTCAAAGTGGACTGGACTCCTGGTTCTGGTTGTGGTTCAGCAGGTGGAGCTTTAATGTGAAGCAGCAGCAAAATGTAACACTTATTATACACTGATCATTTCCTGTCAATTCCTCATTTTTAAATGAACAATTTGAACCCACCACAATGAATCTTGGAAGCTCAGATTTATTAGTTTGTGTTTTCTGACTCTGATCTGCTGACTTCCTTTTTAGTGTGAAATGTTCCTCTTCTCTCTCTGGGTGGGTGTTGAGTGTAAAGGAATGAAGGGAGGTGCTGACATAACTTAGTGCCTACTCAGATGTGCTGTATTTGCTTTCTGATGGTTTGTAAAACAGATCTTGTGCAACAGGTTGAGGTATTTTAAAAGCAAACTTCATATTTATTCTCGGGCGTGTCGGGAACAATGACATGCTGCGACCGACGGATCTTTAAAGCTCAGTATTCAAGTGAAAAGTCAAAGGTGTGTCTCTTCTGTCGCTCTGGTTGAAAGTTCAAAGTCTTTTGCATGTGTGACTCCACCCTGCAGCACTGACTGGTGCAGTCAGGTGTTCAGGAGGAGTGTGTTTCTAGGAAAAGGGAGTAGATGTAGATAAGAACCCTGACCCGAGGCCTGTACTATGAAGCTGGTTCACTTCTTACCGGGGTAAATCACCATGGTAACTTATGCTGAACGGCTAACCTGCTCCGGAGCAGGTTATGTTCTGGATAAGAGATCAATGAGTATAAAAGCACCTCCTGACCAATCAGCTCTCTTAGAAAATGACCTGCCCATTCTTAAAAGATCCTGTCAACATTGGTGCGGATCGTGAGAGGAGCGCTTAGGAGAGAATGAGCTTTTAGGGATAGATGCAATTTTTTAATTGACCAAAATATATATTTAAAAATTAATCCTTGAGGCACATGAGGGATATTATTCTGTATATTATACAGTTGGTTTGACATCATAGGCTGAAGTATAATAGGTTTGTATTTTGAATGTTGAATATTAAACTAACTTAATGTCTCTTATGAGAGGAAGGGCACTGAGGAAGCGCTCTGCCCCAAACGTCTGTCCCGTGATAAAGTGATATTAAATGATCAGAGTCCGTTTATATTGTCCAATAAATTAATATTGTATAATCTCATGAATTTACACATTAACAGAGTCGGCAATTTTCTGCAAGCATTCCTTCCTGGCTTTTGCTGCAGCAACAGTGTTGCTTTTGGCCTGGATGATGTGATTGAATTCTTCATATTGTTGAAGAATAATTGTCTGCTCCTCCATGGTAAAGTAGCTCTGCAGGGTTTCTCCATGTTTGTGATTGGTCAGGTGCTGCAAACACCTCCCCTTTATGTGAGCGTGCAGAGATCCAGATTGGAAAACCCTGGGTTCAATTACCTGGGTTGTCTGGGTAAGTCAACCCAGGTAACGGAGAGATATCCTGGGTATGTTAATCCAGCTTCGTAGTACAGGCCTCTGGAGGTTTGATGCAGCTCTGTTACACCTTGAGATCAACAAAAAGCAAGATTTCAGTTCATACTTCTTATGTGAGTTTGCAGCAGGTCGAGACATTGAATCAGATAAAAAATTTAAAAAACTATTTTTCTTCCTGTTTACAACCCCCTAAAGCATTATGGGTACTGTAGTTCCTCACAGTACTATGAAACCTGATGTACAAGTGAAGCTATAAAACCAAATATCAGTCATTTGAATTATTATTATTATTATTATTATTATTATTATTATTATTATTATTATTATTATTATTATAGTAAACAGATCACTTTTATTCATCTTCAGTTTATGCAGTGCTGGCTTTTGCTCAGTTCATTGAAAGAAGCAACAATGAGGAGAGGAATGTTTAAAGTTGACAAGTTAACATTATTCATTTGTGCCTAAACTGAATTATTACTCAGTTAGAAAGCTTCAGTGTGTTTCTTGGTAATGCTGTGATGCCCTCTAGTGGACAGAACATGACATAACCACATGTTGACAGCAGTGGAAATACATGAGCCTGTGTATAAATACATAGTGAATATTAATAATATATTAAATCTGAGCATTAAAATAATGAATGAGATTACTGACAGTCCTAACTGAATCTAACTTGACTCTTATTAGAATAATGAATTTTGCTATGTGTTAATTATTGCTTTCAAGAAGTTTGGTAACGTTGTAAATAACCAAGATCTTTTAATTATGTTCAGCAGCTACTTGATCCAAATATTAAAGTCCCTGATTTACAACTGATCACATTAAAATATGGATCTGATATCATCAGATAGATCATCAGTTTAAGTTAGTGAATGCATTAATAGATGAAGTGTAAGTGCAGGGTTTCACACAGAAATCGATGTTGCCGTCTGAATGGGAGGGGTCTTGTCAAAAGTAGGCTATAAGACAGCCACGTGTAAATGGTAAACGCAACTAGCCTAGTATAAAACATTACACCTTTCATAGTAATTTCAGATAGCTACTACGGCACATTGTATTCTGTCACTTTCCTTCAATTTAAGGTATTCTCTGAACTATATTATATAGTAATTACACTTTAGTAGTTTTATTCTCTGAACTACAGTCACCTGCAACTTCATTGGGAACACGTGCAATATAATATAATTAAATCCAATACAACAGCTCTGCTATAAATTCTGCTTTTTTTTAAGTTTATACAGTTTCAGTTTTTGTTGGCATTGTCAAAAAAGTGATAATTCTACTTTGTTTATTACTGAGGTTGTACTAAGTGCTGGTGGTGTACCTCCTCATGTATGTTAATGGAGTGGACAAAATATTAGGAACACCATTCAATATAATTCACCCTAATACACCACAATCACTCAATAATGAACATAAAGCAGAATTTTCACCTTATCAAAAAATGTATTTAAGCTTCATAAATGTAGAATTTATAGCAGAGTTGCTGTATTGGATTAAATTAGATTGCACAGGTTAAGACATTGAGTTTATTTTATATAGTTAACTTATTCTGAACTATATTTTATAGTAATTAAAAGTTATATAGTATTGTAATAAACCTTGCAAACTGGGCAGGTGAATACTGCCACCACCTGGAATTAACCAGTAAAAGGTTTTTGTCAGAGGATTTAGTTACCCACACAGGACACAGAAAGCAATTATATAGAAAACTACAAAACTTTCTCCTTTTCAATAATAATTGAAGGCACAGGAGCACCAGCTGAGACAGGTAACAGTAGACCAGTAGCCAGGACATAAAATGCACAACACCCAGAGCTCAGTTCCACACCACAAAGGGCTAGATAGAAAATAGAATCAGGTGTGTTAGAGTGGGGAGATACCTAAAACATGCAAGCCAGTAGCTCTCCAGCAGCAGGTTGGTGACCACTGCTGTAGAGGATAAACGGTTATGAAAATGAATGAATGAATAATCTGTTAATTAGCTAATTGTTGCAGCTGCAGTATAGATGTGGGTTTGTGCATTAGTTTTTCAGGCTGGACTTGAGTGTGAGCTGCAGCTCGGTGGCAGCATTAAAGCATTTTGGAGTTGTTCATTTTTCCTGTGAAAATTTAGTGGAGAATTCAGTGTTGAAGGTTCTTCTATTAACATCTTTAGCAGTTTTCTAGAGTCAGATGTGTGCCTGTCCTTCACTGCTTCTACCTGCTTCCCTTCCTAACCAGCTAACCCATTCTACCCCGACTCTTCTTCTTTTCTTCTTCTTCTTCTCTCCCTTTTTTTCCTCCTCTGCATGTTTCCTCGCCACCCCCGTCCTCTCCTGATGCCTTGATCATTCATCATCACGCAACCCTTTATGTTCTCCTCATCCTCCTCAGTGCCTCTCTCTTATCCCCTCTCCTCCCCTTCCTCCCCCTCCGCTCCAATGCATCGCCACATTAACCTCTCTCTCCGTCCTCCTCCTCTCTCTCCCCCGTTCTCTCTGCCAGCGCACGGAGGAAGAGGAGGCAGAGGAGGAGGAGGAGCTGCAGGAGAGGGCCAAGCGTTTGCGGAGGAGCGGCGTCCTCCGTCGCCCTGGAGACCGATGGATGCTGCGAGGCCCCATCGAGTACGTCCCCCCTGCAGCGGTGGAGGTGATGGTGAGACGTCAGGCCATCCCACTGGACGAGAACGAGGGAATCTACGTACGGGACATCAAAACTGGAAAGGTACGAGAGACACGCCTCAGTGCCATTAAAGTCTCTTTAAAGGATCAAACCACTGCTTTTAGACTGCAAACCAAAACTAATAACATATCTCGTTCCTTAACTAACAAATATGATCAGGGTTAGGAAGGTTACTGTGGAAACGTAATAGAGTACAGATTAGTTACTCTATTTAAAATGTAATGAGTAACTATTTCCATGACCTCATCATAGTAATGTAACTTATTACATTTGATGACTTTTCTAATTTTCTAACCAATGTTTTCAGCTGTAAGTGTTCCCATTAAGCACCAAAATCTAAGTCTATCTTCTAAACACTTTTGGATCAATGACACAGAAAACATTGTGTTACTTCCTGCCTCCTAGGTGCGTGCAGTCATCGGTCACACCTACATGCTGACTCAGGATGAGGAGCTGTGGCAGAAGGAGCTTCCTGCTAATGTGGAAGCGCTGCTGGCTTCTCCTCTTGACCCGCTGGCCGACCGCTCGGACCGGACCAGAACCGGCGAGAGCAGGCCGAGGGACAAGACCAAGGTGGTGTCCTACAGGGTCCCCCACAACGCCGCCGTCCAGGTGTACGACTACAGAGAGAAGAAGGCCAGGTAGGTCTCTGGTTTCCTGTCCTGATGGAGGCAGGTGGAGGTAAAACCATGAGCTAACGTGATGCTGCTGCCGTTTGGTCTTCAGGGTGGTGTTTGGACCGGAGATGGTGATGCTGGGACCCGACGAGCAGTTCACTGTGCTGTCGCTGTCCGGGGACAAACCCAAGAGGGCCAACGTCATCAAGGCCATCTGCCTCCTGCTGGGGCCCGACTTCTTCACTGACATCATCACCATCGAGACAGCTGACCACGCCCGACTGCAGCTGCAGCTCTCCTACAACTGGTAACCAAATCTCAAGCTGAGGTCCACCAGCTGACATGGAGCTTTGTGCTGATTCTCAACATCCTGTCATCTGAAGCTCTTCCTCACTTTGTCAGTCAGAGCTCACTCTGTGTGAGAGCTTAGCCTGAGTGGAATAATGTGCCACTGCATATTCCATATTTTGAGTGGTGTTGTGTTCAGAAGTCTTTTTGTTTGTTGAATATACACCAAACCACACGTGTGCTGCTGCAGCTCAGCAAAGATTTATCTTGTATTTTTTAGTCAGTATGTGGATGTATAAAATGTGTAAAAAGTAAATGTGTAATAGTTTTCCAAATGTTATAGGGAGGGTAACACTGAATGTAGACATCATTTTGTTTCTTTACGAGAATGTTGAACATGGGGTGGCTGTGTCTCAGGAAGTAGAGCGGATGGTCCACCAATCAAAGATCGGCAGGTCGACTCCAGTCCGCATGTCCGTGTGTCCTCGGGCAACATACTTAACCCCAAATTGCTCCTGATGGCCAGCGGTGTGTGAATGAGTGAATATCACATGTAGTGTAAAAGCACTTTGAGTGGTCAAAGAGACTAAAGTGTTATAAGTAGAGTCCATTTAGCATTTTACCATAGTGGCTCTTCCTCTCCTGTCAGGCACTTTGATGTGAAGTCTCCAGCAGACACCGCTGAGGCAGCAGCTCTGTTTTCAGTTCCTGACTTTGTGGGAGACGCCTGTAAAGCCATCGCCTCCCGGGTCAGAGGAGCCGTGGCCTCCGTGCAGTTTGACGATTTCCACAAGGTTGGTATTTCACTGTGTGAGCTCCGTCTGTCTGGTTTGAACCGTTAGACTGAAGAGAGGAGTGACTTTTGTTTTGTCTGCAGAACTCCAACCGGATCATCTGCTCGGCTGTGTTTGGCTTCGATGAGAAGCTGGCAGTTCGTCCCAGCCTGCGCTTCGGCCAGAACCAGCTGTTGATCAGCAGCGTGGACATCCAGTCTGTGGAGCCCGTCGACCAGAGGACACGAGACGCCCTGCAGAAGAGCGTCCAGCTGGCCATCGAGATCACCACCAACTCCCAGGAGGCTGCCGCACGGTCCGAAACACACACATACACACACACACACACACACACTGAGATTTAGATTCTTTATTGTCATTGTACAGAACATAAAATAAATAAATGCATCCATTCATTCACTCATACAAACCAAACACTCATCAATTGCCAGCGTATGCAGTAAAAAAAAGGAATGGCTCATAGATTGCATTGCTTTCAGTTCAGAGTTCATTATGGTGATGGCTTTGGGATGGAAACTGTCTATAAAACGAGTTCTGATGGACCTGTAGCGTTTCCTAGAGGGCAGCAGTTCAAACAGCTGTTGGGTTAAGGTGGAATGAAGCTTTTAACATGTTTTGAGTCTTCTTCAGGCAACAGGAGGTGAAGATGTCATCTAGGGCAGGTAGCTGTTGCTTTATGATGTTCTGTGCAGTGTTTATAATTCTCTGTGGGGACTTTTTGTCTGCTGCAGAGCTGCTAGCGTACCACACCAGGATACTGTGAGTGAGGACGCTCTCAATGGAGCAACAGTAGAACGACCTCAGGAGCTGTTGTGATAGGTTTATCTTTCTGAGTCTTCTCAGCAAGTACAGCTACTTTTGTGCTGTACGTCCAGGTTGGACATCTTGTTGAAAGGTCTGCTGGTTAGGATAGTACTGAACGCAGAGCTGTAGTCCACCAACAGCAGCCGTGCGTTTCCTCCTCATTGCTCCAGGTGGCGCAGTACAGCGTGGAGGACATAGGAGATGGTGTCATCTGTTGGTTTTGTATGTGTATTGGTGGGAGTCCAGGGAGGGCGACAGAGCAGCCTTGATGTATTGCAGGATCAGTCTTTCCAGGCATTTCATTTTATAGGTGTCAGTGTGACGGGCCTGTAATCATTGAGGGTTGTCATAACAGTCTGCTTTGGGACGGCCACGATTGTGGACGTCTTCAGGCAGGTGGACAGCGCATTTTATGAGAGGAAGGTTGAAGATATTGGTAAATACATCACAAGTTAAATAATAAGAATAAAGAATATTTCCCCCGAATTTTCAGCTATTGCTTTAAAACTGTAACTTTGTAGACCTGTTCAAACACAGTTGTTCCTGATCAGATGATCTTTTGAGCAAACATGTTGTACAAAGACATCAAAATGTAGAGAAGTGGTGACTCTTCATGAGCTTCTTCTTTGTGTTTGCAGACACGAGGCGGAGCGTCTGGAGCAGGAGGCTCGGGGGAAGCTGGAGAGGCAGAGGATCACCGACCAGGCCGAGGCTGAGAGAGCCAGGAAGGAGCTGCTGGAGCTGGAGGCCCTCAGGTGAACACCAGCTCATCATGTTTACTGGTTTTACTGGAGAAGCACCAGTAGGAAGTGTTACAGTAAATATGACATCTGTCTTTTCCGATGAAGAACGACTTAAACCATTAATCATTGAATAGTAATGGAAAGTAACTGTAATAGAGTTTCAGGTACTTGTACTTTACTGTAGTATTTCCATGTGATGCTACTTTCTACATCTCAGAGGGAAATATTTTACTTTCTACTCCACTACATTTATTTAACAGCTTTAGTTACTTTTCAGATGCAGATTTGACACAATGGATAATATAACGGCTCACGTTTCAGATGTCTATGAGTTGTTAACAGCTCCACCAAATACTGATTTTTCCCTCTAAACTTCTCACATGCTTTCATTTCAATAAATGTTCAAATGATCCAATATTTCAGCAGAAATCAAAGATTAGAGAAAAAGTCCAAAAACTGAAAACACATTTGTGTATCAGAACTTTGTTTTGTCTTCTTTCCCATTAATCATCTCAGCAGCCCTCACATTTATCTGCTGACCCTTTGGAGGGGCCCCACCCCTAGGTTGGGAACCACTGGACTAAACTAGCTAACTGTGTATAAAGTAGTATAAACTAGCTAACCGTATATAAAGTAGCGTAAACTAGCTAACTGTATATAAAGTAGCGTAAACTAGCTAACTGTATATAAAGTAGTGTAAACTAGCTAACTGTATATAAAGTAGTGTAAACTAGCTAACTGTATATAAAGTAGTATAAACTAGCTAACTGTATATAAAGTAGTATAAACTAGCTAACTGTATATAAAGTAGTATAAACTAAACTAGCTAACTGTATATAAAGTAGTATAAACTAGCTAACTGTATATAAAGTAGTATAAACTAGCTAACTGTATATAAAGTAGTGTAAACTAGCTAACTGTATATAAAGTAGTATAAACTAGCTAACTGTATATAAAGTAGTATAAACTAGCTAACTGTATATAAAGTAGTATAAACTAGCTAACTGTATATAAAGTTGTGTAAACTAGCTAACTGTATATAAAGTAGTATAAACTAGCTCCACCTCCAGCAGCTACAACAGTAACATGCTGCTCTAACACTGATGCTTCACTATTAATAATCTAATGATGTCATATATAATAATATATCACTACTTTTACTATAATACTGCATACTACATCACTATAATACTGCAGTACTTTTACTGTAATACTGCATACTACATCACTATAATACTGCAGTACTTTTACTGTAATACTGCATACTACATCACTCATAATACTGCAGTACTTTGAAGTAGTTTTACTTATATAAAGGATCTGAGTACTTCCACCTCTGATGATGTATAGTGGCTTCACAGGATGTTAATCAGCCATGTTAACCCTGCCTGTGTGTTTCAGTGCTGCGGTGGAGAGCACAGGAGCGGCGAAGGCTGAGGCTCAGTCGCGGGCGGAGGCAGCTCGTATTCAAGGCGAGGCGGCGGTCAATGAGGCCAAACTGAAAGCTGAGGCTCAGAGGATCGAGGCGGTACGTCCTGAGCTAAAAACACTTGAAACAACAGCGTTGTTGTGTCAAGTGTCTCTAGACCACAGACACTGAGGCTGGCTGACACCATCAAGGATCATTTAGTAGAATCCAGTTAAAGCCTGTAGCTGTAAATCACACTTTGTAATCCTGTGAGCAAAAAACTCAAGTTTGTGAATGTGTAGAAAGATTGAGTTTCTGCACTGGGTGACATGTTCCTTCATTATGAAGAGTTTGTGACGTGTTTTTAATGGTTTTTAAACAACAACGGAGGTCTACAGCAAATATGTGAAGCACAGTGAGGATGTGTGAGTGCTGATTTGTGACCTCACACTACATATATTTGTTGAGTGCTAACTAAACATGATATTTGACCTCACTCTTTACTATTTCTCAACTAATTTGATAAAAACTTCATGTTGTAAACCAACGTGTGCGCAGGAGGCGGAGCTTCAGCGGCTGTCGAAGGCTCGTGAGCAGGAGCTGAGCTACAAGAAGGAGATGGACCGTCTGGAGGTGGAGAAGCAAGAGCGTCTGGCACAGATTGAGAGTCAGCGCTTCAGTCAGCTGGTGGAGAGTCTGGGCAGCGACACACTGAAGGAGATGGCCAGAGCCGGGCCTGAGCTGCAGGTACTGTACTGCTGCTGAGGAGGAAAAAAAACACCAAAATAACTTTAAACACAGAGAAGATTCACATGCTCTCACCTGGTGATGCACACATATTCATTTAAAACAGGACAGTGCTGTTCAACAATATATATCAATAATCATTACTAGGTTAACAGAAAATTAACCTTAACCATTTTGGTAATAAGAATAATAATGTCCCTCAGTTTTAAGCAAAAATACAAAACATTTGCTGCTTTCAGCGTCTCAGATGTGATGATTTAAAGCTTTTGGTAGTAAACGGCTGTCAGATAAAACGAGATGTCACCTTGCACTGAAACTGTGATGGAAATGTTCATGATTTTCAGATCCTTTACTTCAATAAAAGCAATGTAAAAATACTCCATTTCTCTATATACTGCTAACTAAACTACTACTAAAAGTAACTAAAGCTGTCAAATAAATGTAGTGGAGTAGAAAGTAGCATCACATGGAAATACTACAGTAAAGTACAAGTACCTCAAATTGTACCACAGTAAAGTACAAGTACCTCAAACTGGACTACAGTAAAGTACAAGTACCTCAAACTGTACTACAGTAAATTAGAAGTACCTCAAATTGTACTACAGTAAAGTACAAGTACCTCTAACTGTACTACAGTAAAGTACTAGTACCTCTAACTGTACTACAGTAAAGTACAAGTACCTCCAAATTCTACTTGCCAGCTTTCACTCCTCAGTCTAACTCATGTCTCTCCTCTTCCAGGTTAAAATGCTGCAGGCTCTGGGACTGAAGTCGACCCTCATCACAGACGGATCATCACCCATCAACCTGTTCGCTACAGCCAACGGCCTGCTGGGGGCGCTGCAGGGCCAGGGGGGTCAGGGGGGCCAGGGGGGCCAGGGGGGCCAGGGCCAGTGAGGAAGAGGAGCAAGAGGAATAGATGGTAAAAATGTCCAAAAGTAAACCTCAACAGATGCTCGGTTAAAGATCAGTTATCACCACTTTGAAACCATCTCAGTCTGTAGGTGTAGAAACCAATGAAGAAACTCTGCAAGTAATGTGAGTTTGTGAATGTGTAGAAAACTTTCTGACACATTCACAAACTTGAATTTGTCATCCAGGGTTCATGTGTGTGTTTACAGAGGCTGACATGAGCACGCACTGTAAAACGATGATCTCACTTGACAAACTCAGCATCTTAATGACCTTTATTTAATCCCATAGAGCTCTTAATAGTGTGATACCTCCTGTGTGATTCTTTACACATTTAAACTCTGAATCTTCATCCATTAAAAACTCAATCAACCCAACTGACAAAAAGCATCTTCATCCTTTTCACACTTTTTTTTTTTTGCTGACCTCCAGATGTTTGTGAGTTTAAGCTGTCCTTTAATCTCTGCACATGACATTCTGAGATTTACTTTTGGGCAGACGAGCGCAATGAAGACATGTTTTATCTGTTTTTTTCTTTTCTAAACTGAATCTGTGCTGCAACTGATGAAAATGTGCCTACAAACCAGTCGACAGTTTGTTTAGTTCTGTGATCCGACAGCCAAAGAATTCTGTTTCTGCTTTTTGCACTATGTGTTCACTAGAAATAGAAACAAACTGTTCTGCTGATGTTTACATATGCAATATTTCTGTTTCTGTGCAAGTGTGTGACTGCTTTTCTGCCTTCAAAGTGCCATCAGACAGTTTCTACCAACATAAAATTGTGTGTGAAGCTCATTAAAGTTCTGCTGACCACGTCTTTGTCTCTGTGAGTATCCTGACATCAAACCCTCACTGTGACCACCTGAACCAAGACCAGACCAGCATGAGTCCCACGCTGCATGATACACTTACAATAAAATATAAAACATGTAAACCATAAACACATTTATCTGTAAGATCCACACTCCCATACAAACACCCACAGAAGACAAATCAAGACTCCTGCTCACATAATTCACCTCTTTCATTGTGTGTGTGTGTGTGTGTGAACTGTTTCCAATTAGAAATGAGTCATATTTCATTGGTTGCATTTGAAGCAGGAAGTTTTACACCCAATCACAGTGACAATGTTCAGTTATAAGACACATTTTAAAAGGTGTTGTCTTATACCTGTATTTTTACAACCTTAAAACAGCTACAGAGTTTATACAGCTGCAAACATGAACTATCTGGACATTTCTGGAGTATTTCTGTATTTAAACTCTGCAAACTGCATGAAATAAAGTAGAAACAGCAGCAGTCTGGATAATTATTCAAAGGCAAGAAAGTCACAGGTTAAACTCCTCCTGAAATCATGTGTAAACCAATAAACGCTGCAGACACACAGCAGCTGATAGAAAGAAGAGCTCATATTATACACAGTAGTATTAGTTCAATAAATGTTAATATGACTCATAAAAAGGGAAGATAAAGGCCAACAACAATGCTGAGCTTTCAGGTTTCACCAGGAGTCATTAATAACACCATGAAGCTCATCATGTTAGGAAAATAGTTTAAAACAGGAGCACACAGGACAACTTACTGCATACTGCTGTTAGAAACTGAATACAATCAGCCACTGTTTATAATCAATACAAATATATATAAAGGTTTTAACTGCCATAAATATTATTTATGTTGTCATTTTATGTTTTGTAGAATATTTTATTTAACACTGTTTATTTTTATGCATATTTAATTTCTTTATTCAACACTTCAGCCTAAGAGGAAATAATGTCTATTCTCTGTTGAGTGACGGACTTAGTTTGATGTGACACTTCACGCCAAGATTTTGTTTCGATTGTGACACTCCAAGAAGAAGAAGAAGAAAAAGAAATGTTTTGTCGCATGGTGGACTCATTCCCTCTGGGGTGCAGCAAGCGAGGTATTTAATTTTCTTATACTGTGTTGTATGCGTCTGTATATGTGTGTGAAACATGTTTAATTGTGTGTTGTATGTTAACAGTTCGACGGTGATGGTCGTAATAAAATCATCTGTAACGAAGAACTGTGGTCCGTGCCTACCTGACGGGAATGATAAAGGTTGTTAACCATTCATCAAACCAATAACTTACAGCAGTCAACATCAGACAACCTCATCATACCTTATCAGTTACCTGCTGTTTCTGTAGTGATGATAAAACATTAAAAAACATTAATACTATCAGTTTTAATCCAACTGAAGCTCCCTGTGCTCTCCGGGGAAAATATTACACCAAACTCTCTTTAAGAAATATGAAATTAAATTGTGATCATTAAGGGTCCTTCTCTGTAAAACCACTTCTTACGTGGCCTTCACAATATTAACACAATAAAACAAATTAGACACTTCATGTAGTTTACATGATTCTCCAGATGAAATGTAATATTTAGAAAAATAGTATTCCATTACCTTTATTTAATATAAAAAGTTATAATGTAAGATCATGCCAAACTAGTTGATATGGTGTTGTATTGAGAATTTGAGGGTTTTTAAGCAAGTTGAATTAAAATATAATATTAAATTTTCCTTACGTGTCCTCAAAAACATAAAACTCTAGAAACACAAGATAAAAGGCTTCATATGTCCAAAGTCTTCTGATCAATTCAGCATCAATATAATCCATAAAGATAAACTGTATCTGCCTCATTATGACCAGACTTTGTTCCCTATGAGGACTGCTGGTCCCAACAAGGTTAATTATTATACAAGAAACGGTCCCCATAAAGTAATAAATACACACACACACACACACACACACACACACACACACACGTGACTTCCAGTAAGGGAGAAAGGAGGAATTTACAGTTGAAAGTATTCAGTCAGACTTCATTTCACAGTCATCAGAGCAGAAGGAAAACCAGTCTGAGGCAGGTGAGTGTTAATATCAGGGCTGTAAATAATGATTACTGTTATTATTGATCAATCTGATGATTATTTTTAAGTAGAATTGTTTAGTTGATTAAACTGTCAGAAAAATATGAAATCACACAGTTTGACGTCTTCAAAAGTAGTTTCCTGTTGTTCATTTCCTGGTTTCTGCGTCCTCACAGTGATGTAAAAACTCAGCAAACTCTTGTTAGTGGATTAAAATGAATAATGGATCTTTATAGTGAACCATAAAACCAAGGTGTTGAAAAGAGGTCAGATTACTATGAAAAATGAGACAGCATTTAAAGTGATTTCAGTAAATAAGAGCAACCTGCTGACTTGTTTCCCTATAACAGCTCAGTCCTGTGATTTTCAGCCTGATATCTCTAAATGTGTCCACTGCTGGCCTCTGCAGTCAGGTCATGGAGTTAAAAATACAAACATCTGATGACTGAAAACTTTAAACCAGATTAAAACTAAAACATAAAAGTGTGTCATAAAACTTTGGCTTCAAACTGAATAAAATGTGAATGTGTGACAGAGCTTCAGTCTGACAGAGACACGCTGACGCTGTACAACTATAAATAAAGTGTTTAGTTGAGAGGCAGGACTGGGTTTATTATACTGTGTATGTGTGTGTGTCTCCAGTGTTACTGGTTTACCTCTCAGACTCCAGAAGATGAAGAAAGAGGAGGAAGAGGAGGACGGAGTATCCAGCTGTGTGTCTATGAAGAGTGATTGGTCCAATGAGCATCCTCCACTCTTCAGTAATGAACCTGGACCCTCAGACACAAAGTAAGAGACTGTTTCTACTGTAAACTGAGCTGAAGATGATTCAGTGAGACACTTTCATGAAGGTTGTAGTGTAGATATGAAGGAAAGAAATAATGAAGTAGCTTCCATTCAGCTGTAATCTCCAACAGATCTTCATGTTCATGTTAACCAGAGACAGAGACAGGGCTGCTATTGCTGTTTGATTTTCCAGTCAATAAATGTAAAGTAGCAGCAGGTAACCCAGGGTGATATTTACTAAGGATTTACTAACAAGTCAAACTGTGTCTTTCCTTATTTACTAAAGGACTGCAGCAGTAGGTACAATGTTTGGTCTCATGTAATACAGACTGTGTCTTAACGTGTTCCTGTTCAAAGACACTAAATATGGGAGGAGGTAAATGTATAAAAACAGCCTGCTGCAGCTGATTTATCACTGCAGACTGACCACTGCAGCAGAGGAAACTGAGTCTGATGTTTAACGTCACATTCACACAGAGGGAGAGAGACTATAGCAGAAACAGAGAGAGAGAAACACTCATGAAAAGATGCATTATGAAGATATTTAGCAGAGCTCTCTGTTCAGCAGCACAACACAAAGAGCAGCAGTCTGTTATTTTTCACTAGTGGACTTTTCTGTTCGGAGCTCAGAGAAGCTTAAAGGAGCCATGTGGAGTTTTCTTGTTAACAGATAAAAGTCATGTTCACATTGACTTACTTACCAAAACACATTGGGCCAGATGCAAAAATATGTTTTTTCTTAAATTTGTCGTACTTGCTTCATGAGGTGGAATTTACAAGTGTGCCGTTGGATTCACCAAACACTCGTATCACCAGGAAATAAAATGACATTCGTAAACATGATGAATCTCACCTGTTCTACATGAACGTGCATTCCAGAGAATACTAAATTAACATGAATGACGTCCCCAAAATATCATGTAAGGTTGTAGAGAAGCTCCATTCATGAAAATGGCACCAAAGACTAAGAAGAGCTTCATGAGCTCTCAGACTGAGCTCCTGCTCTCAGAAATAGATCAACAGAAACACAGATTATTATTATTTAGTGTAAATGGTGGAATTAAAAGTTTAGAGAAAGACAAAGAATGAGGAAAAATGACTCGTGCTGTGAACGCTGTCTCAGCTGTTGCACCGTCACAGAAATAAAAACTAAAATGATTGAACATGAATTAGATGCCACAAACATCTGGCTATTGGAGTCATCAGCCAGGGAGCTAAACTATAACTTTGATCACCAATATTTCAATTATATGAATAAAAGTAATTAATAAACAGTCAGTTTGCGTTGTGGAAAAGTAACTGTGGACGAGTCACTTTGTAGTTTCAGCTGCTAATATTTATTAGGGGTGGGACGATATGCTTTGTCACGATTCGATTGTATCACGATTCTTGATTTTAATGGTTTATTTTGTAGTTACCAGTTTTACACATAGACTGTATAAAAGAAACAGACGTAACATCCGTGACGTCACCCATTGGTTTGTTGACTGCTGCTCAGAAGCCAATAGTTTCTAATCTGGGCAGCGCCATCTTGAAAATTTCAGGTGCATGCTGGGAAAAATAAAAACAGGGATTCTACTTATATGGGCATGAGGCGGAGCCATGGGCGGAGCGGGGAGGTTGCTATGGTTACAAGGGCTGGATCTCGAGGACATTGGTCAATCAACCTGTCAATCAGGACGTAGCCACGCCCTAATGCATACCCTGCTTTATCGTCACATATAAAATCAGGGAGGCCAAAATGTCCCAAATGAACATCATACTGCATTGAAGAAGGCTTTAAACTAGCGATTGAGACCATAAACACATTTTGAAAACGTTTACTGAGGTTAGAAATCAAGTGAGAAGTTGGTGAATTCTCCATTGACTTGTATAGAGACGGTCGCCCCCTGGTGGCCTTTTGATAGAATGCAGCTCTAAGTTACTTCCACGTTGGCCTCATTTCAGAGGACCAGAACTCCCCGCCTGGTTTTCCATCATGAGGCTTCCATACGTAGCTACTAGCTGCTGCTCTCCTCATCTCCTGCTGCTGACTGTGAGATCTGAGCAGGTAGAAGCTGGTAGTTACTAACTATAACCAGGGAGCACACTGCAACAAGGTTAATGATCCACACACTGACATTATATCATTGATATGATGCGCAAAAGCGATAGAAAACCCATCGTTTTTTGTGCTTGTGCATACGTGCGCAGGATGCACGTGCACACTTTGTAGTTTTATGTAGTGTGAACTGCTCCTACACTTTAGAAGATTTAGGTGTGATTGGTCTAATAAGCAGCAACACACACACTATCAGGACGCTGTGCTCTCACACGCTGCATTGATAGTCACACACACACGCACACACACACACACACACACACACACGTGCTGCATTGATAGTGACACACACACACACACACACACACTCAGTCACTCTAGGCAAGGCAAGGCAGTTTTATTTGTATAGCGCATTTCATACACAATTGCAACTCAATGTGCTTTACATAAAACAGAAAAACATGTAATTTGAGAAACTTTAAAACATACAATTAACCCCCCCCCCCCCCCCATAATAAAAACAAAGTACAGAAAAATAGAAAGACATAAATAAAATGATTGCAGCATAAAATAATAAATTAGCTTTAAAATCATTAAAAGGACATAGAGTGCAAATGAAAGATTAAAATGTAAAGTGCTTTAAAAGAGCTCAATCATAAGCTCAGGAGAAGAGAAATGTTTTTAACCTGGATTTAAAAATGATTTCAGTTCTGCTGGTAGTTTGTTCCAGTTGTGTAAAAGCTGCTTCACCATGTTTAGTTTGAACTCTGGGCTCAACTATCTGACCTGAGTCAGTAGATCTCAGAGCTCTGGGCTCAACTATCTGACCTGAGTCAGTAGATCTCAGAGCTCTGGGCTCAACTATCTGACCTGAGTCAGTAGATCTCAGAGCTTTACTGGGTTTATATTCTACTAACATGTCATTCATGTATTCTGGACCTAAACCATTCAGTGATTTGTAGACCAGTAGCAGAACTTTAAAATCTATTCTATAGCTGACTGGGAGCCAGTGTAAAGACTTTAGAGCTGACTGGAAGCCAGTGTAAAGACTTTAGAACTGACTGGGAGCCAGTGTAAAGACTTTAGAGCTGACTGGGAGCCAGTGTAAAGACTTTAGAACTGACTGGGAGCCAGTGTAAAGACTTTAGAGCTGACTGGGAGCCAGTGTAAAGACTTTAGAACTGACTGGGAGCCAGTGTAAAGACTTTAGAACTGACTGGGAGCCAGTGTAAAGACTTGGAGTAATGTGCTCTGATCTCTTTGTTCTGGTTCAAACTGGAGCTGCAGCGTTCTGAATGAGCTGCAGCTGTTTAATGCTTTTTGTGGGAGTCCAGTCAGAAGACCGTTACAGTAGTCGAGTCTACTTGAGATGAAAGCATGAATCAACTTCTCCTGGTCTGTTTGAGACATAAAACCCTTCACTCTGGATATGTTCTTAAGCTGATAGAAGGCTGTTTTGGTGATTGATTTGATGTGACTGCTGAAGGTCAGAACTGAGTCTATCAGTACGCCAAGGGTTTCGGACTTGGTCCGTAGTTTTTAGAGAGAGTGACTCGAGATGTTTACTGACAGCAATCCTCTTCTCTTTATTGCCGAAAACAACTCTAGTGCTTGCTCGCTCCAGATTGTGTCTCATTTGCGGCGTCAAGGAGCCACAAATATGCTGGAGACTCACAGGACGTCCAGGAGAGTTGGGTTGTCTGCTTTTATCCTCCCCCTACTTCAGTAGCTTATGAAGGGAGGGGGCAGGTTGTGTTATGAAGCAACTTGTAATGAAATCGAGTGATCAAGATAGTTAACGTCACGTTACTCCAAGAACAGTCAGAAAAATGTGAGTTACCCAAGACATGATATCGTTGGCACACTGCCAACAAGTCATGTTTTATTGCTTTGGAGAACGACAGGTTGGTTGTGTGTGAGAGATACGACAGGTCTGCACCACTCGTACATTTTGTTCGTATCTGAGAGAAAATCCAACATACGAGAAAATTGGTGAATGCGGCAAATCCTCATAAATCATTCGTACACTTGATTTAAGAAGGAATCAGTGTTTCTTGCATCTGGCCCATTGTGTTTCTCTCTGTGGTCTAACAATGTGTTGAATTAACTTTTTACCTTTGACCGTTTACATCCCGCATGTTTCCTTTTTAGTTATGATGTGTCTAATTACTTTTGAACTCTGGTAATTTATGTATATAGTATTTTATTTGAAATTGAATGTGTTGAATCTCCTGAAGAACAAGAAAACAGTCTAAATACTGACAGTCTGGACTGTTCATGTGGGCAAAGAGCTGCATGCAGCTTGTGAGCTGTCGGTTGGCCTCCACTAATGTCATGTGTCATAAAGAATGTGTTCATGTCCACAGAGAGAGGAAGAGGAGGGCTGTTTCTGATCTGGTGAAGGAGTTAAACATCAGCTCAGGATCAGGTCAGTCACAGGAAGAGACAAACATGACATCACATCCAGACTGCAGCTCTGTCACAACAGCCTGTCTTTATTTTATTTTTTTTTAAAAAATCATTTTATATTAGGATTAAGATTTTTTATGGTAATTTCTCAGCAGTTATATAAGAGTCAGTGATAAATAAGGTTAAATGAGAAATTCAAAAATATCTTAAAGCATAGTTTTAAAAGCAGCATCAGGTCTGTTAAAATGTACATTTAGTATTTTTGTTGGTTTTATATCATTTAAATGATATTTGCACCATTTTTTACCAAAAGTCAGACTGAATGCTCCTGAAAATGTCAAATGGTGTAACCACAAAAGAATGATAGATATTAAATATTGTATCAGCTACAGTGTGTTTAAGTGGACTTATACTAATAATGACTTCATTTAAAAATATCAACAACAAAAAAATTCTACATTTAAATTACATGTGTTTTTTCAAATATTGATCAGGACATATTCTAAAAACAACAATTCTTTCTAAATAAGTTGGGTCCAACAATATAAAAAGTGTTAAAACATTTAGTTGCTTTGGAAAAGTGGATTATATTTATTCCACATTTTAGTTCACATTTATTTTCCTGGATCATATTTTAAATGAACAAATACTGCTTACACCTGGACACTGGGTTGCATCACATTGTTTGTTGAAGAAATGGAAACACTGAAAATCAAATATAACCGTAAACAAGGTTCAGTGAACTTGGTTTTCATGTTATTTCAGTTTAAAAATGGATATTATATCTTATCTTATATATTATATAACAATCATTGTAATTTCAATAAATAAATTAACTCACTTCTTCAGCTGTAAATTCATGGTAACCTCATCAGTCAACTCATAACTTGTCTTCTATTGTAAAAACAGGATCTAAAAACTTAATCTGACAGGAAGAATTCTGGATAATGTATCTTTAAAAGATGTTTGTGGCAGAGAGAGAGTAACTGGTTCCAGTCCTCCGTCATTGGCTCAGAGATGATATTATATTATAAAGAGCTCAGGTGGTTCAGAAATGGCTTTGGTCTCAATATGTGAAATGTAATTCTTAAAGTAAATATTAATTTGAATGAATTCTCAATGTTTTCCAGGGTTACACCATGGGACATGTAAACTGAAACGGCCTTTTAAATGGTGGTTACACTTTGAGACAGTTGATGTGGTTCATTTGACTTGACATGATTCCCCAAATTATATTCAATATTTAGAACAAGTGTATTAAGCTTTACTTAATATGGAAGAGTGATACTGTAAGATATCACCAAACTAGATGATATGGTGTTTTATTAAGTTATTAAATTAAGTTTTTATGGTTACACCACTAAGACAAAATCCTCTAATATATTCTCTCAAAATGGATAAAAAGCAGAAATGCTGTACTTGGTCCCGAATAAAAGAATGTGTGCAAGTTATTCATACCTTGATTTTCACATTTTAACACTTTACATTTAAATAAACCACATGGACACAAAACAGTTGCATCACATTATTAACACAAAATGTATCCTCTGCATCTGATCAGACCCATCCTATACACTATGGGTCTGATTCACTCAAGGTCTGCGTGTGTAAAAACGGGTGCAAACTTGACATCATCTGCAAAAAAATGTGCGAGCTGATCTACTAACGATAATACGCGCTGTCCATTTAGTAGTTTACCGTAATGAACGTAATATGAGGCATTTTAACCCCAGTGTGTAAAATACAGGAGGAGAAAATGCAAACATGTTATTTAGCACAGGCATTGTGATTTACCAAACCTAAAGATAATGTTGCTATGGTAACTGTGTCTATAAATAATAGGTTTGAAGGGCAGGATCTTAGTAAATCAGGACCTAGGAGTAGTGGGCCACTGCAGAGCAGCATCAAGGGTTCAACTCCAGTTATTTTAGCCAGTGGAGCACTGACAGCAGTATTAACCCTAACATACATGTCTGTCATGTCACTTAACATAACTGAAGGGGCTGTGAGAGTTTCCTGTTATTATTGTGAAAAAAGAAGGAAGACTAAATCATTTTCAATCATAAAGAATTGGTAGTAACTTCTTTCATAATTGTGCTGCTGATGATGTTAGCATTAGTTTAGCTCCTCTAACATTAGTTACTGCTAGTATAGTGTTTGCATTTCACTCGTCTTTACTCTGACATTTAATGAATGCAGGTACATTTTAGCAGCTATTCATACTAAACCAGTTGTCTCTGCTCCTTGTTCAGGCCCAGCAGCCCCTCTGCCCCCCCCAGATGAACCAGTCCCACCAACTGTGGAAGGAGGTAAGCAGCATTGAGCTGAATGACATGTCACTTAACATAACTGAAGGGGCTGTGAGAGTTTCCTTTTATTATGAAAGAAGATGAAAATGATTCAATGATTTTAATGATAAAGAATTGGTCTTATAGGTTAATAAAGAGATTAATGTATATTTATGTTATATTTATTTTGTGTTATTCATTAACGTGAAGAGAATTTCAATTTATGAATTTTACCATCTCGTCTTGCATCAAATAGTGAATTCCACTGCTGCAACCATTTTTTGAGACATTTTTTTACAACTGGTTGAAAACATGAATGAACTCTTGTCAGGTAGCAGTGACATAATTATTGCTTTCTGTCAGGTTCAGGCAACCTAAAACACTTAAAATATCAAACAAAGGAGAGAAGACAACAGGATTAGAGTTTCTACTTGCAAGGAGAACGGACAGAGATCTGCTCAGTAGCAAACTTCAACCCGCTCTGAGCAAACCTTGCCGAACCCTTTCTTTTTATTGGTTTCAGGGAGTCCCTAATTTACATAGTCATTTTTGCTCTAAGGGGTAGGGGTCACACATCGGTCACAAATAGGTCACTGATCTGTCGCTGGTCTGCCTCGGGTGGACACACACACTTCAAAGACATTTTGATAAGGTTTACAGATTGGCCATAAATCTTCAGATAAATGTCCTGAGCAGGGTCACAGATCTTCATAGAGTCCTGAAAAACAACTTTAAAAAACAGCATGCCTGTAGACTATAAAGACTAATGACTATAGAAAGGGTAAATATGGGATAACTTATATACAATAATTCCAACACTTTCTGTTATCAGGGTTGTCGATCAGACAAACTTTGAACTGAAACCACTATGAATGAAAAGTGAGGTACAAATTAAATGTATTATTTTATTATTTCCACAGGTTGATTTTTTCTGGAGAATGCCAGTTTATCTGTTATTGACACATAATATGTATTAAACAAAAGACCATAGATAATAAGTGGAGCAGTAATCAAGTGGAGCAGCTGAATGAAAGGGGAGATCATTACACACAGATTTATTCTTGTATTTAAAGTTCAACTAAAACTTTAACAAATACAAATTATCCTTTAGAAGTCTAAAAGAGTTTATTTGTAAATTCAGACACGTTCATGTTGTGAGGTTAAGTTGTGACTCAGACACACAGAGCAAAACAGAACAAAAAGTCAGGACTAACACACGTCTTCTGTCACTAATACTGATAAAATAAGAAAGGCATGCTCTGAGAATAAGGTCAGTGTATCACTTTATACTAAATCAGAAAATGTTAACTGTTTCAGTAGGGACATAAAAAATAATAAAATGTCCTGAGTTACAAATTAAATGTCAAATATATGTTTGTAAATGTAAGGGCTTATGGTTGGGGACAGCCACCTCACAATAGAAAGTACCTAGAAATGATGATTTTATATATACGTTAAACTTACTGCCATCTCAAATATTATTTTGGGTTTCAATAGATATTAGCAGGATATTTGTTAACATCTAAGATTTATAAACTTAAATGCTTTTTAAATATGTTTTTTTGTTTGCACCAATTCGGTAGTATGACCCATATATGTGTGTATATATATACACACATATATATACAGGTTGGCATGGCCTGAGCCTGGTGTTGGGCCCCATATGATATCTTTTCATGAGGCCCAAAATCCCTGGCAGCACCCCTGCATATGTGCATGTAAACACTGATAGTTGTTTAGATCTATATTTGTCTTCTCTTTAGGTCTATGTAAGATCACTGTGAGGAGGAAATGTCAAAATGTGACTGAAACAAGTGATGAACCAGGAGGTGAAACCTACTTCAATGATAAATACACTGATGTCTACATCACAGAGGGAAGGAGTAACGAGCTTAATACTCAACATGAGGTGTGGCAGCTTGAGACAACTTCCAAGATGAAGACCCTCCATGACGCTCCAATCAAGTGCCACGACATCTTTAAAGCCTTACACAACCAAAGCAAACACATCCAAGTGGTTCTGATGAACGGCGTCGCTGGCATTGGAAAAACCTTCTCAGTGAGGAAGTTCGCTCTGGACTGGGCAGAGGACTTGAAAAACCAACATATCAGTCTGCTGTTTCTGTTTCCGTTCAGGGAGCTGAACTTGATCAAGCATAAGAAGTACAGTCTGATCACGCTGATCCATGTTTTCTATCCAACATTACAAAAGCTCACAGCAGAGAAGCTCGCTGTCTGTAAAGTTCTGTTCATCTTTGACGGCCTGGATGAAAGCAGACTTTCACTGGATTTCAACACCAGGAAGGTCGTGACTGATGTCACACAGACGTCATCAGTCAGCGTGCTGTTGACAAACCTCATCAAGGGGAATCTGCTTCCCCGGGCTCTCATCTGGATAACTTCCCGACCTGCAGCAGCCAATCAGATCCCTCCTTCATGTGTGGACAGGGTAACAGAAGTACGAGGCTTCACTGACCCCCAGAAGGAGGAGTACTTCAGGAAGAGATTCAGTGATGAAGAGTCCAGCAGAATCATCTCACACATCAAGACATCCAGGAGCCTCCACATCATGTGTCTCATCCCAGTCTTCTGCTGGATCATTGCTACAAGTCTGGAGGACATGTTGACTACAGACCAGAGAGGAGAGCTGCCCAAGACCCTGACTGACATGTACTCACACTTCCTGCTGGTTCAGACGAAGAGGAAGAAGAACAAGAATGATGGGAGAGATAAGACGAGTCCAGAGGAGCTGACGGAGGCTGACAGCGAAGTTCTTCTGAAGCTGGGGAGGCTGGCGTTTGAACAGCTGCAGGAAGGAAACATCATGTTCTACCAAGAAGACCTGGAGCAGTGTGGTCTTGATGTCACAGAGGCTGCAGTGTTATCAGGACTTTGTACACAGATCTTCAAAAGAGAGAAACTCCAGAAGAAAGCAGTCTACAGCTTTGTCCATCTGAGCGTTCAGGAGTTTCTGGCTGCAGTCTACATGTACCACTGTTACACCAGCAGGAACATAAAGGTACTGAAGGACTTCCTAGGACAAGACTACAGTGACTCATCTCTGGATCACTTCCTGAAGAGAGCCACAGAGAAATCTCTCCAAAGTAAAAATGGCCACCTGGACCTGTTTGTTCGCTTCCTTCATGGCCTCTCTCTGGAGTCCAACCAGAGTGTCTTAGGAGACCTGCTGGGTCAGACAGACAACAGTCCAGAAATCATCCAGAGAGTCATCAACAACCTGAAGGAGATGAACTCTCTTGTGATCTCTGTGACTAGCTCTCCTGACAGAAGCATCAACATCTTCCACTGTCTGATGGAGATGAACGACCGCTCAGTACATCAGGAGATCCAAGAGTTCCTGAAGTCAGAGAACAGATCAGAGAAGGAACTCTCTGAGATCCACTGCTCAGCTCTGGCCTACATGCTGCAGATGTCAGATGAGGTTCTGGATGAGTTGGACCTGGAGAAGTACAACACATCATGGGAGGGACGACAGAGACTGATCCCAGCTGTGAGGAACTGCAGAAAGGCTCGGTAAGTCCAGATGTGATTGACATTATAAATCAGTTTAGATTAGTAGTTTAGTTCTTTAAATATAAAGAATATATTGGGTCATATATTGAGAATGTTGAGTTTCTTTAGTTTAAATTAAAGAGTACAGTCTAGGCCTGCTCTATGTGAAAAGTGCATTGAGGTAACTGTTGTTGTGATTTGGTGCTGAATAAATAAACCTGAATTATAACATTTTAATTATTGTTAAAATAGTGCTCTACTTGTTTATAGCTGAAACAACATCAGTTATATTTAGTCTCAGATGTTCTTCAGCTGTTTCAAATATTGTGAGTGTAAGTAATGTTGATGTTTCAGATGGTTGTTTATAGCTGTTTAGTTAATGAACACAGTTATTTGATTTATTTCTAGTAATTGTTGGATTTGACAGTTTGTTCTTCTACTTGTCTTCCTTTGAGTGTTGGAGGCTTCATTCAAACCTGGTAAAACAAATGAAGGACTTTAGAGGTTGTGGTTGAGGTTTCATTACAGCAGCATTTTATCACCACATATATCAGTATTTAACAGTGAATGCAGTAAAGTTATTATTACTAGAGATGCACTGATCTGATATTAATATGGGATATCGGCCCTGATATTGACTCTAATAGCTAGATGGGGTATTAGATAATGGAGCCGATCTATTCATTTCAATTCTATGTTTGTGAAGCGTGCTACGTCATGCGTCAGCAGCACACACAGCATGCTGGTACACTCACTACAATAGTGTGTGTGTGTGTGTGTGTGTGTGTGTGTGTGTGTGTGTGTGTGTGTGTGTGTGTGTGTGTGTGTGTGGTTTATAAATGATTAGGAAATGCTGCGTTAATATTCGTTAACTTAGCCGTGCATCATTTGTAAACATTATTAAATGATTAGTAAAACATTTGTTAATAATTTGTAGTTACATTGATTTGATTGAAAGCATCATTCAGTGTGATTTAAAGGATAGCTGAAGAAACGTTAATACAAATGTAGCTGCAGGTCGTTTTAATCCACCCTTAAATTATTACAATAAGTTTGATTTGATTAAAGTACGTTTTGTTTCAAAATGAGTTTATTTTGATTGACATGTTGAGTTTAATATAAAGTCTGACACTTTAAGTAGAGAGTAGAGTATCTACATGTGCTGTTGTGTTTACACTGTAGGAAAGAGTAAAACCTACCTTGTTTGTTTTCTTGTTTGGGTCGCGAAGCCCTCCTGATTTAAAGGGGTGTAAAAGTTTTTATATTTTAAATATATCGGGAGGATAAGGACGTGTGAAACGTGAACATCCCTCCTGCAGTATGCACGGAGGTTACCTAGGAAAGTAAACAGAGCTGATGGAGAAATGGGAAGCGTCAGGGAGAAGAGATGCAGACCTGAGTAGGAGAGCAGCAGAGAGAAGTTGCTTAAAGTTACTCTTTTGGGCAAACACACACACACACACACACACACACACTTCAAACTGTTTCATCATCAAATGCATGAAGTAAATATAAAGTGTCCTCTTTCATGATAACATATGTTGTAATATTTGTGTCATTACAGACTTTCTCACTGTGCACTCTCAGACACTGAGTATGAAGTTGTGGCCTCAGCTCTGAAGACCAACCCCCATCTGACAGATCTGGACCTGAGCTACAACATCCTGAATGATTCAAAGATGAAGCTTCTGTGTGCTGGACTGGAGAGTCCAAACTGTAAACTGGAGACTCTGAGGTCAGTTCACTGACTGTAGCTTTGCTAGATTTGTTTCTATATATTCAATTAAAATCCTTCACTGAAGTTTCAGATGTTTGGTTCATAGATTTTCAGGATTTGCTTTTAGCTCAAATCTGTAGAATTAAATGTTTTCAGGAATTTAAAATCCACAGTCTTGTTGTGTGTAAAAATGACTTCCAGAGTTTAAACTAATATGAGGCTTCAGCAGTCTGGGTTCCACATATCAAGTATGTTTGTGTTTCTTCAGTGTTTCCTTGCTGAGCTGCAGTGGAGGGATCCAAACTCAAAGAGGGAATTTTTTACTAAATATTTGAAACTTTGAGTCAAATAAATCAAGTGTGAGTCTACCAGACTGTCAAAGCCTCATATTAGCTTCAGCTGAACTTATGAATTCATTTCCTACAGTGTAGCTGCAGTGGCGGTTTTTGCTATGGGCAAAGTGGGCAACCGCCCAGGGCGCAATCTACTTGGGGGCGCACGAGCGCTCTCAAAAAAAAAACAAAAAAAACGCCAGTTTTCTAGACTAATACGCTCATTTCCACATCAAGTTGGTGCAGTGGGCGATGAGGCGCCCCTACTATTATGTCAACTTGCTGCTGAGAGTCATATATACAGGCTGTGTGTGTCAGAAGAAAAGGCAAAGGGGAGGGGCCGGGGGATCAACTTGCGACTGCAGAGGCTGTGAGCAGGTTGTGAGTGAGTCTCAGGGGCCATCCACACGGAGACACTTTTTGGTTTAAACGCAGATGTTTTGCATCGTTTTGGCCGATCGTCCAAACGAATACTGTAAGCGTTTACAGCGTATTGCCTGAAAACGAAGCTTTCTGAAACCTGGTCCCAGGGTGAAAACATCGCAAACGCAGCCCTTGAGTGTTCGTGTGCATGGTGAAGACGCATAACTGCGTTTCGATCATGTCATCGCCACACCCCTCGAGCTTAGCCTTCCACTGTGATAACATACAGTCAACAGATACAGCCTCAGCCATGGATGTACATCCAAGGCTTTAACTTATCTTAACTTATCTTATATACAGTCTATGGGCTTTAATAGGCTACCCTCATTCTCAGAGGAAAAGCAAGAGGGGGGGGGGGGGGGGTTAGACTGACCTGTGATGATTATGATCCCAGGCCACACAACACAAACTGCTGCTTCCAAATAAATAGTAATACATTTATAAAATTAATACATACCCGCTATAGCTACATGTAAGTTATTGGGTTATGTGAAAATGCAATAAATAAATAAGTAGCTTTACACCTGCACTTTCATGTGGTCAAGCACTCCCTGATAGCAATCTAATCACCCACAAAACATTTTAATGCCAGTTGTAAAAAGGGTGAAAATCTGTCAGATTACGTTAATTATTAGTATTTTTCATTTATTTATTTTATTTTATTCATTTGTATGATGACGGATGTGTGTAATTTACTTTGGTGTTTACATACTATATTTCATTTATTTATCTTATTTTTTGTGTGATGAAGGATTTGTGGGGAGGGGCGCCGATAGTCGGTCCGCCCAGGGCGCAAGACTAGCCAGGACCGCCTCTGTGTAGCTGTGTTAGGAAGAGACCACTTCACAGTCAGTATGGACAGGAGGAATGATTACTGCCACCAATAAAATGTTTTAATTACACACACCTACTAAACTACCAAATACAGGAAGAAGAGCTGATTTAATAGATTCAGACATAGTAATGTTGATCTACACATTTAAAACCTGAACACATCTGATTGGATTATACATTTATTTTAATCTACATCATTTATTCTTTATTCAGGTTGTGTGGCTGCAGTTTGACAAAGAAGGACTGTGCTCCTCTGGTCTCAGCTCTGAAGCACAACCCCTCCCATCTGAGAGTGCTGGATCTGAGCTACAACGAGCTGCAGGATTCAGACGTGAAGCTGCTGTCTGATCTTAAGGAGAATCCAGACTATACACTGGAGACTCTGCTGTAAGTTCACTGACTGAAATCAGCCCCAAATGTGAACATTTTTAAATCCAGGTTAAAAACGTTTCTCTTCTCATGTGTTTATGATTGAACTCTTTTAAAGCAAAGTTAAATTTTAATCTTTCATTCACACTGTATTTTATTTTAATTATTTTAATACAAAACATTATTTTATGCTGCACTCTCAGATTTTATGCTCTATTTTAGTCTAGTTTTTATTTTATTTTTCTCTCTTTCTATTTTTCTGTACTTTTATGTTTGTTATAATTGGGTTCTTTTTATTGAATGTTTTAATGTTTCTAATTTTTACTGTCATGTTTTATGTAAAGCACATTGAGTTGCTGGGTATGAAATGTGTTATATAAATAAATCTGCCTTGCCTAAAGAGTCACATCTGTAAACAGAAGATCCTCTCAACTAATATCTGTTTGAAACTGATCAAGTTCACTTGATGAAGGAGAAATATTCCTTTATTATATTCTTTAATGTGTTTTAATGAATAATGTCTGATCATTGATATTGATCCTTCAGAACACACACACACACACACACACACTTTAGAGAAAAGTTCATTGATGAGGACATCGTAATGTTGAACTACACATTTAAAACCTGAACACATCTGACTGGATTACAAATGGATTTTAATCTACATCATTTATTCTTTATTCAGATTAGAGGACTGCAGTTCATCAGAGACCAGCTGTGCTCCTCTGGCTTCAGCTCTGAAGTGCAACCCCTCCCATCTGAGATATCTGGATCTGACTAACAGCAAGCTGCAGGATTCAGACGTGAAGCTACTGTCTGATCTTCTGAAGGATCCAGACTGCAGACTGGAGGCTCTGGGGTCAGTTCACTGACTGTCTGTTACTATTGTTGATCTTAATATTTAACACATGAACTTAGTTTATATACATATGTGGCCTGATCATAAAGGATGGGACCAGACACAGGAAAATATTTTAGTAGGTGGTTTAATAATTCTGAGGGTTATGATGATCACAGTAAAATAACAAACACATTATTTTGCCTCTCACTTTGTGCTCCTGGATCTTAACTGTCTACTACAGAGCTCCAAACACTGGTGCTGATAGGCCAGTCAGTAACATTTACTGTAGACTCTAGCCTGCTCTCCCTCACAGCTAACTTCATCTTATGAACTTTAACTTTTAGTATCAACAGACAACAGTAGTGTCTGCTTTCCTACATAAAAAGAAAATAAAACACAAATAAATACATTTCTCCAGCCACATAACTTGTACAGATATTTCACATTAAATTACAGCAGTTCACTGAAAAACTGTACATTTATAAACAAAAACAATTCTGCACAAATTCTCTTAAATGAACTCAGAATTCATATTTAAAAGAAAATCATGAACTCACTTGCCGTCCAGTGTGCAGCCTGCGCGCTAAGACGCACACCAGGACACAGCAGTGTGTCTCCCCTCTGCAGCTGGAACAAGCATACTAATCAACAGTTAGGGAAAATCATCTATACCTGATGCAGTAATGGTGACAATCAGTGTATTTATCATTTATTTATTGTCCTGTATTTCAGACCCATCTCCCAAGAATCTCCTGTAATATATTTATGAATAATCGGATCAATGTGATTGAAAGCTCAGACAGGAAGCCGCTGCAGCTCCGTTAGCTTGACAGAAGCTGAAACTCTACATGGCCAAATGTTTGAACTGTAAATAAAAGTGCACATTTTCCAGCCTGCTTCAGACAATGCTGAGTTTACCGACTAATTATTAAAAATCAGGATGTGTTGTGTGAACTATCGTCATCTTAACCCGCTCAGTACCACTGATGGGCAGTAACGCATTACTGTAATCCGATTACTTTTTCAAGTAACAAGTAAAGTAAGGGATTACAATAGCAGAAACAGTAATTAGATTACTGTTACTTTCCCGCAAGCAGGCTGCGTTACTAAAGCGTGATTTTGTTTGTGACACGTATGAGCGGTGTGACGTCAGAAGTACACAGACACGTGTGCAGATCAACAAGAGATAACATGGAGTGCAGGAGAGAGTAGGACCATGCAGCGTTTAATGCTTGGAAGTACCAACATTACTTTGAGTTTGACTCTGTAAAAAGTGACTTAAACATTAGCGTCTGCGGTACACTCTGCGTGGGAAGAAAACTTTTATCTACAGCGAAACATTCCACCTCAAATGTGAGCAAGCAGCTAGCAAGCCAGCACAGGAATGTGAAAGTCATTGAGAAAGCCCCGGAACCCCCCACTGACATGACCGCTGCGGCTACCACATCCAATCCCACAAGGCAAACCTCAGACGGCCCTCTCCTGCTAAACAGCTGAAAATAGACTTAAGAGCGACAGGACTTAGTTTTATATAATAATCTATATTGTGGAGGACATGTTGCCCATTTCCACTGAAGACTCTGAATCATTCCGATGCATCGATACCGACTAACTGTTAAAATATGTAAATGTTAATAATTCACAATACAGTCAGGAGAGACTTTGATTTGAATGATTTTATTGCTGTATTTTATTTACATCTATTCAAATGAAGGCGTAAACACAAAAAAGAATGATATTTTATGTGCTTGAATATGCAGAAATAGAAGTTAACAGAATAAAGACTTGCTTTATTTTATTTAAATCTGCTGGAATGTGCAGAAAATAGCTTTAAATGTTCAACAATTTTCTTCAAGTCAGAGACTTGCATTTAATTTAATTTTTGCTTAATGCAATGTGCATAAAGTTACAAGATTGAAACTAATAAAACAAGTTTAGAAAAAGAGACTGTTTCATTTGATTCAATTGTATATGATGGAATATGCAGAAAGAATAGAGTTAGGCTGAAAGGTCTATTGCTTTATAGCATATTCAGGTTGTGCATCATGTTTTTGTAACTAAGTAAAGTAATCATTAAAGTAACTCATTACTTTTGAAAAGAAGTAATCAGTAAATTAACTGGATTACTTTCTTGGTAATCAGTAATCAGTAACTAATCACTATTTCCAAGTAAGTTGACCAACACAGCTCAGCACTAATATCTCTGCTCATGTTCTGCTGTGTGTTGCGTTAAGCAGCAGATAAAAAGCTGCTGCTGGGAGACAAAATTAATTCAGCTCAATTCAAAAGATTCAAAGTGACAAAAGTGTTTTACATGTGTTTGTACCACAGTGTTAAACTGCAGTGTTTCTGTGATGTTCATGTTTTATTTGAATAAAAATAGAAACATGAATAAATAAATCAATACTAAGTAAGATAAACATGAATAAATATAATAAATACCAAGTAAGCCATACTCATGCTGACAGTATACACACAAACTGTACTTACAAGCATACAACAAACACAATAAGCAGCAAATACACACAGTCATAGATAGTTATTAATGTTGTGCTCAAATGTAAATGTGTTGTTACATGTGTTTGTTCCACAGTGTTTCTGTGATCTTCATGTTTTTTTTTAATAAATAGAAACATGAATAAATCATAAATAAGTTATTGTGAATGTATTTATAGGTATTAAAGTCTAATATTACATCATAAATATTTGTATACTTATTTCCACTAACAGCCCTCAAAAAACAGCATTAGCCCGCCTCCACCATACAAGGTCCCCCAAACCCGGCCGGCAGCGTTTCAGACACTAGTTCAGGACAGCAGCTGATGTTGAAGCGTGATATGCAGAATCACACAGATGAGCAGCTTTTATTGTACACTGGCAGAGACAGCACAGATCTGAAGCCTAAACAGAGGATGATGCTTTGTTTGACTCTGACTGACACAGAGTCTGAGGACAGTGAGCTTGGTGAGCCTTACAGCACAGCCACAGCTCTGATCAAGAGTTTTTACAGCTACACACTGTATTCAATATGGAAAGTTACTGTGTTTTTAAAAAAAGGTTTAATGGAAACTCAGCCCACTCAAGCCTGAACCCAGTCTGAGTTAATATACTGGTCCAGTTCAGTGAAGTAAATCATTACTGGACCTTTATCCATGAACCTCACACACAGTTTCAGGTGTAATATGTGTGTTTTATTGTGTTTCACATAAAAGTTTTGGAGTCATTTGTATAAACATATGTGTTTATAAATGAATACAGGATTACTGCTCATATTTATAAGTGTGAACATGTTTTATTTAATTATAATAATAATAATTAGAACAAAACACTTTTTTACAACAGAACAATTATTATAAAAACGATGTTTTATCCACAAAGTGTTTATTTATTTATTTATTTTAGTCAAAAGATTCATTTTCCTTCAATAACGATTGATTGCTGAATTTCAATAGTTAATGGTAATTAGTCACATTTTTTCATTGTATGTTTAAAATTGTATTATTTAGCATTTCTCAGCAGTTTTTAGTCCATATTAACAATATAAAGCAATTCTTACCAGCGTATCTTTAATGGGAATCAAATGAATGTGAAGAAAGTTACTTTATGAACTTTTGGATTTTTTAATAATAAAACAAACTTATAAATTGTGTTTTATTTGGTAGTGTGACTCATTTTAATAGCTGGCATCATTAGGCTTCCATAGCCGCTCCTCCTACCTCAGGCTTTCAGTGTAGAGACCTGAGGTCAGTGCAGGAATATGACAACAGCAGTAAGACTCCTATCATATGAACACAGATAGTGTACTATGTTACATTAAAAACTGCATAGACACTATCACTGTGGACAAACAGATCCGCACCTACCCTAACCAGAAACCCTGGATGAACCGGGAGGTGCAGCAGCTGCTGAAGCAAAGAAACACCACCTTCAGGTCTGGTGACAGCGAACTCTACAGCACAGCTCGAGCCAACCTGAAGAGAGGCATCAGAGAGGCTAAGGCGGACTACAGGAGGAGGATTGAGGACCACCTGGACAGCAACAACAGCCGGGAGGTGTGGCAGGGTATTCAGCACCTGACCAGCTACCGGACCAGCCCGGGAGCTGCGGTGGGTGATCTTGCGCTGGCAGAGGAGCTGAACATTTTCTTTGCCCGCTTTGAGGTCACTGCACCTGATAGGGCCGACGCACACCAGGCCCACAGCAGCACCACCCTCACCCTGGAGGAACATCAGGTGAGGCGCACCTTGCGGTCTATCAACCCAAGGAAAGCAACAGGTCCGGACGGTGTCCCGGGACGGGTGCTGAGGGACTGTGCAGACCAGCTGGCTGGAGTCTTCACGAAGATCTTCAACCAATCCCTAGCACAGTCCACTGTCCCATCCTGCCTGAAGTCCTCCACCATAGTCCCCTTGCCCAAGAAGACTCACATCTCCAGCCTCAACGACTACAGACCAGTCGCACTCACCCCAGTGGTGATGAAGTGCTTTGAAAAGCTGGTCCGTAGTCACATCACAGCAGCCCTGCCCCGCACCCTTGACCCCCACCAGTTTGCCTACAGAGCGAACCGATCCACAGAGGACGCAGTGGCCACAGCACTCCATGCTGCGCTAGCCCACCTGGAGCAGCAGGGGAGCTACGTGCGGATGCTATTCGTGGATTACAGCTCTGCCTTCAACACCATCCTCCCTCACAAACTGGTGGTCAAGCTGGGGGACCTGGGGATTCCAGACGACACCTGCACATGGATCAGCAGCTTCCTCTCTGACCGCAGACAGAGAGTCAGGGTGGGCCATCACACATCCACGGCCCTAAGCCTCAGTACCGGCTCCCCACAGGGCTGTGTGCTGAGTCCCCTGCTCTATTCCCTGTACACACACGACTGTACCCCCGCCCATCACAACAACACCGTAGTGAAGTTTGCTGATGACACTACAGTGGTGGGGCCCATCTCGGGGGGGGACGAGTCTGCATACAGGGACGAGGTGGTGCAGCTGTCGTCATGGTGCAGAGAAAATAACCTCCTCCTGAACACCTCCAAGACCAAAGAGCTGGTCATTGACTATCGTAGGAAAAAGACAGAGATTCCTCCGCTCATCATCAGCGGGGAGTGTGTAGAGAGGGTAGCCAACTTCCGGTACCTAGGAGTCCACATTGAGGAGAACCTGACCTGGAGTGTGAACACCTCTGAGCTGCTGAAAAAGGCCCAGCAGAGACTGTACTTCCTCAGGATCCTCAGGAAGGAGAACATCACACAGAGACTGCTGGTGTCCTTCTACAGAGCCTCCATAGAGAGCATCCTGACATACTGCATTTGCATCTGGTACACCAGCAGTACAGCAGCTCAGAGGAAATCACTCCAGAGGGTCATCACCACCGCCCAGAAGATCATCGGCTGCCCTCTCTCCACACTGGAAGACCTCCACCACTCCCGTTGCCAGAAAAGAGCACAAAGTATTATAGAAGACACTTCACACCCCGGACACTCACTGTTTGAACTGCTGCCATCTGGGAGACGATACAGACTCATGAAAACAAGGACAAACAGACTCAAACATAGCTTTTACCCAACAGCAATAACCACTCTCAACAAAACTAGGAGCTGATGTGCAATAACAAAATGATTGTATGTTGATGAATGTTCTTGTATTGTCCGTGTGCTGATGTATGTGTGGAGGGGTGAATGTGTCTAGCTATATATATATTTTATTTTATTTTTTTTTATTATTTTTTTTATTTTTTTTTTATTATTATTTATTATTTTATTTATTATTATTATTTTATTTTTATGTATGATGCACTGACTGGAGAGCACTTTTAAATTTCGTTGTACCTGGTGACAATGACAATAAAGATCTATTCTATTCTATTCTAACACCTGCCCCTCTACCCCAGCAGAGCTCATACTAATCTCACCACTGGTCCCAGTTTGGAGTTGATTGGTTATAAAAAAAAAACAGATTTTCTGTTGGTGTGTGTGTGTGTGTGTGGGTGTGTGTGTGTGTGTGTGTGTGTGTGTGTGTGTGTGTGTGTGTGTGTGTGTGTGTGTGTGAGAGAATTGTAAATGTGTGATGATGTAGAGAGAACACGGTCTAGACCTGTTCTACTGTATAGGAAAAGTGACCTTCAATGACTTCTGTTGGGATTTGGCGCTAAATATAAAATACAATTAAATAAAACTAACTTGACTTTCAGGAGAGGCGGGGGGTCTCGGTAGTGATGTTGAACTACACATTTAAAACCTGAACACATCTGATTGGATTATAAATGTATTTTAATCTACATCATTTATTCTTTATTCAGATTGAGTGAGTGCACTTCATTAGAGACCAGCTGTGCTCCTCTGGTCTCAGCTCTGAAGGACAACCCCTCCCATCTGAGATATCTGGATTTGAGCGACAACAAGCTGCAGGATTCAGATGTGGAGCTACTGTCTGATCTTCTGAAGGATCCAGACTGCAGACTGAAGACTCTGATGTAAGTTCACTGACTGTCTGTTACTATTGTTGATCTTAATATTTAACAACTGAACTTAATTTATGTATATACATAACTTACATCTATGAAGTTAGTTTTTTCTATATTTTCAGTAACTTACAGTTTAGTGTGTTTTTATTAAAGATGACTGATTCTTAAATAAACTAGAAAATGTTCACTGTTAGTTGTTAAAGTCAATGAATGTTTATAATTGTTGGTAAAGAGTCACATCTGTAAACAGATTAACTAATTTCTGTTTGAAACTGATCAAGTTTACTTGATGAAGGAGAAATATTTCTTTATTATATTCTTTAATGTGTTTTAATGAATAATGTCTGATCATTGATATTGATCCTTCAGAACACACACACACACACACACACACACACACACACACACACACACACACACACACACACACACACACACACCAGACAAAGTTACTGTTATAGTCACACAAAGGATGTAAGCCTAAATGTAAACACAATAGTTCATACTATTAATAATAATAGTTCATTTAGTCAGATGAGACTAGACGACAAATATTCATCAACGACTGTTTTTTCCATAACTGAGACGAGACGATGACGAGACGGCACCAATGTCCTTAAACACTGACTGTGACTAAATTAACACGCAGACTAAATCTACTTCATTAAATAAAACTTAAATAAAATATCTCTTTCTTTTTTCATCAAAAAACAAAGAGACAACATATTAAATAGTTTCTCTCCTTCTAAATTACAATCCAAACAGTGCATTCATTGGATGTGTGTTAGTTTAGCTTCCTGTGCTCGTGCATGGTGACGTGTGTGACTCTGTGAGGAACAGCGTTACCCGGGCAACGCTCCATCCTCTGCCCGGTGTCCTCCAACCCCACCGGGAGCGTTACAGCAGTGGAGGTAGTCACGGCAACAACCCACCTTTTAAATTAAGTTGCTCTGTTAATACAGTAATTACGGCAATCAAATCTGAACGAGTGTCTTTAGGCTACCGTAATTACTGGAGTAGCAGCACAACTAAACAGTCCGATTTTGTTCACTTGCTCAAATTTAGTTGATTTGGTCTTTTTCTCTGATTTTTGTGCTTCTATTGTGGGTCAGTAGCTACGTAGATAAATGCTGTCTTTATCTGTTTTATTCCTGTTTGTTGCTGAAATACGATCGGGAGGCTGCACAGGTTGTTTTATTTTGACAGTTGACAGGAAGTGATTTATGCTGATTTTGTGTCTGACTTCCTGTCTGGTGCGATCTTCTCTGATGACAGCAACAGTAGGAAGAAAAAGACGACTGGATATTTGGTCCCTTTTTATAAATATGCAAATCAGAAGATGTTTAATATCTGGATGTATTTCTGTGACTAACAGACCAGACGCCTTTAATCATTCAACATGTGTAGCTACTTCATCAGGTAATGAGAACATCAATCTGGTGAGATGAGTGAGAAAACTAGATTGACTGAAATGTTAATTAACATTAATAATAATACTTTATTTTTGGGTAGGGACATTGCACATTGATGAACATCGATATTTAAACATCTCTGTAAATGCCGGATTATAGCAAAGCTGCTAATTTGCTTCCCTAGTCTCTAGTGAATAAAATAAATTTAAAAAAGAATACAAATAGAAGAGACAGCAAATAAATAGATAAAATACAAATAGAGGAGACAACACACACAGCACTATACACAATCAAAAGGATATCAGATCCAGACAGGATACAACAATGTAATAAACAGTCATGTTCAGTTAGTGTCAAGTTAGATTTGAGCCATTGTTTTAGTTTTCCTTTAAAAGAAGAGTATGTGGGGCATTCCCTTATTGTGGAGCGAAGACTATTCCAGATGCCCCCCCCCCCCCCCCTTTATAGAGAGAGTCTATCGGTTTGAGTGTTGAACATGCCAGTGAGCAGCTGGTTAAGCAGTAGTCTATATGTGAGAGCATCATACAGTGTAAAAACATCAAAGCTGCACTGATCTGTCTGAAATTTGCCAGGTTGTATTTGACAGAGTTAGACAGTTTTTTGATGTGTTTCCTGAATGAGAGTGTTGAGTCCAGGATGACTCCCAAGTATCTGAACTCGTTCACCAAGGCGAGCTCCTCCCCTCCCAGAAAGACACCAGAATGATCAATCTGCTCTCAAAGACCGTTTTGAATCAATACAGGACGGGGTTTGTCTCATATTTCCGAGTTGTCCTGAATGCAGCATCATCCCACCTGTATTCTGTGAAGACCCGCCCTACTCTGCCCTGATTGGGTAATACTCGCTGCCATCGTTGGTTTGATTGGTTAGACGGTCAGGATCAGAGCCAATCAGAGGAGGGCACACTCTAAAAAGTGTGACTGGGCTCAATTAATATTTACAAAATAAATACTAGTAACCTTAACATAAAAAAAACTGTGTGCAGTTTGGTATATTATTATGTTGATTTAATCAAATTTGAACTATCTACTGATTGAGTATAATTTAATTATATTTTATCAGTAAAGTCAACAATGTCGAAAAATTAATACATTTTACTCAATCGGGACTTCTTGGTTTTAATCGCCGTACACTTCCGCCCAAGATATTTGTGCCACATGGACGTTGATGTCTGCCACAGCCGTCGTCGACTGCCATATTCTCAAGGTAAGAGGCTTCAATAACAACACTTTATAGCTACGCTGCCTAAGCAGTTGAGCATTGTTTTGGGTTACCGCGAGTAACAAGTTTACTGGCTGTAGTTTACTGGCAAGTTCAATCTATATTGTGATTCAAAGTCACCCGGAGCTTCCCCCGTCCTCCCCCACCTTAACAAGCTAGCTAACAGTGAGCGAGACGACAAACGTTGTTCTGAGAGGTGAGTGTACAGTTACACACGTCGTGTTATCTGGTAGCCTTCTGTACTCGAGTAACCATCAAAAGTGCTACATTCACCGGCTTTACCACTTTTCCGGGTGGTGGTAGGTAGCACCGGCGGTGATAGTGTTGGTAGCGGTAGCGGGATCATCCCTATGTTCCCCGGGTCCTCTGTTTCCCGCTTTGTATGTGACCGGGGAACATAGGGATGATCCCGTCTACAGTTAGCCAGTTAGCTGAGTTAGCCGCTGAGTTAGCAGCCGAGTTAGCATATGAATTAGCCGCCGAGCTAGCAACCAAGTTAGCCGCCGAGCTAGCAACCAAGTTAGCCGCCGAGCTAGCAGCCGAATTAGCCGCCGAGCTAACAGCGGAGTTAGCCGCTGAGCTAGCAACCGAGTTAGCTGCGATCGGGGAACATAGGTACGCTCCCGCGGTGGTGGCGGAGGCGGTGATGTTGGAAGCATAGACTGTATATAAAAGCGGTGAAGGTGGTGTTGGAAGCGGTGGCTCCTATACGTTTTTAAACACTGCAGCATTTTCTCGTTCTTTCTTTTTTTAAGCTTTGTCTGGCGTTATGTTGACCGGACGTCTGATAATATGCTTTATGCGTCATGCTCTGGTTTTCTTGATGGAGGCTGGTTTGTTAAATCGGCACCAAGTTCCCCGGTCAACACGGCAAGAAGTTAACTCCTATATTTAATCTGTGTCGATCGTGTTTCAAACTTTTGGTTGTGGGCCGTGGTGACAACACATTACACTAACGCTGTTTGAGAACGCTGGTTAGAGGTCAGTTAATAAGAACACACCTTTTTTAATGCATAGCTTTATTTATAGCTTGATTGACACTATTTCTGTTGCTTTCTGCCTTGGGTGAATGTGAAGTAGGGAACACCTGTTGAGTTATGATGCATCAACTGATATTCTGTGTCTCATTTATCCACATGTGTCAGGGTGTCTGTGTGTTTGTTGTTATTATCCTCTTAAATGACAATGCAAAGTTTGATTACTGATTGTTTACTGTCAATTACTGCTGTACTTCAAAATAAAAGTTTTCAGAATCAAGTATTAGAGCACTGTAACTAATGATACTTCTTGCACTTTCCTACTTGCCCTCCTATTTGCTTGGTCAATGCATATTTAGTGTAAAATTATTTGCCATTGATAATTGGCATGGAACATTTTGGTCACAATTTAGAAAATTATATTCTGGTATATATGTAATAAATTATCATGTTGTACATATGAATAGGTGATCTATGACAGTCTATCACAGGCAGACATAATCTTTTTTTTAAACCCCTTTCCAGAGCCAGAGGAAAAAAAACAAATGTTATAATTACCATCCAAATAATTATGGACCTCACTGTATATACAAAAGCAAGTGTAAAATTTAATTGCTTATTTAGTTGATTTTCATATATCCCCTCTTCTGAGTTTTGTGCTTAAAATATTAATTCATCCAAATGACTTAAAGCTATGCATGTCTTTCTAGGTGCATAGTGAATCAATCAGCACTTCAAGACCACAGGTATGTATTTGAGGAATCTAATGTGAGTGTATGTGTATGGTAGTGTATGGTAATCAGAAACATTATTCAACTATCAACTAATTGATACAAAATATGCTAAATTACTGTCATCTCATGAATCATGTTTTCATGTATTTTCAAGATCAAATTTGGTTTACAGGTTACATCATTTGTCTTTTAGATCCAGGATGAGTTTCACAGAATTACAACGGTGCACCTGGAATCAAAGTTCATGTCCAAGCTGGATAAATACTCTCCCAGGCTTCTGAACCTCTTCCACTCAAAGGGCGGGACCATGGGATTGAGGTTGCAGACTGTCCTACTGAAGGTATCCTGAGTTTGGCCATATTATGTTTTTTTATTTAAATTTATGAATATACATATGCAGGAGGAAATGTTAACCTTTGACTGTCTATAAAAATGTGTATTAAATAAGTGTCTTTTTCATTACAGCAGGTTGCATACACTTGGCCACCGAATTAGACATTGTTTATCACACATTCTCAAAAATGTGAGCATTCAATTAGCTCATGCAAGATGTTTTCATTTTCATATACTGATTATAAACAATGTGCTCTTTATGTGTTTTACATTACTCTGCTCTTACCTGTGTATTTTCTGTATAAATGTAAACGTCTGACTCTTTATACACCAGCTGCCACTCACTCCTATTTTCTAGCTGCTTTAACGTCAACATTTTGGGAAATAACCTACTTTGGCAGACTCTCTATGAGTTAAAATAGAGTTAGAATGATATCGCTTCTCTTCCTCTACCGTAAATTTGAAGGTACAACCAGCAGCATATCTTATCATAAAACATAGAAACAGGGAAGCAGCTAGTTTGTCCAAAAGTGACAAAACTCACCTACCGGCTCACTATGAGTTCAATGATCAACATAACATTTAAAGTGTTTTGTTTTTACAGAAGTTTCTTTTCTTTTCCAGGACCAGTGACTTTCTGGAGTCATAGCTGGTCCTCTGAAAACCTCAGTTAAGACAGGAAGTGTTTCGTAAAACTGGTCTCTCAGACAGCACATAAAGGATAATTGACAGTGGTTTCTTTTAAAATAACAGTCTAAGCCTCCTAGCTTTAAAAACTGAACCATGAGTAATATTAATTTATGTTATTTCAGGCTCCTAGCAATCCTACCATCAACATAACCAGAGACATCGTCATCCGGTGTCTGATGTTGTACCTTGGGGAATCTGCCAATCAGCTCTTTAAAGAGTATGATGTAAGTTGAAAGGCATATCTCTCTCTCTCAATCTATATTTATTTAGGACCATCTTCTTTAGCTGTACAGTGTAAAATACAAAATGTTCTTGCTATCTTAGGATGCAGATGAAGACAGTGTGGCACAGGACCTTGCTGTACAAGAGATGAAAATCTACAGCATCCAGACTAATCTGTCAGAAGGTGCAGAGGACATCGGAATCGTGATAGACGGCCTTAACAATTGCAGTTTTCATCTTCATTTTTTTGTAGTGTGAAAACACTGCCATAATGTTAACACCAAACCTTGACTCACACCTAAAAGTCTTCTGTCCCTCAATGCCCACAAGTGATGGGCAGAGGTCATAGGTCATTCTGCACTTAGGAGGAATTTGTAGATCTCTCTCAACTTTACTTGTTAACATGACATCACTTCATAATTAGCCTTGATCAAAATACATAAACAGATTGCCAGCATACATATCTCTATTGTACACATTGTTTATGTCTGTTTGTTTTTTTACAACCTTCGTCTCTATTTCTTTGTATTTTGTCATTTTACACAAAAAAAAAACATGTTTGAAAAATGTTGAAAATGTATGTGTAAACAAAGTTGCACAAATAAATGTTTACCTGCTGGTTTCCTACATATGGTAATTTGTTAACTGACCTTCAGTAAATTCTTGCAACAAGAAGGCATTAAGGTATTAAGTAGATTCAACATAAAAAGAATTATGGCAACAAAGTGACAATAACATTAAATAGATTTTAAGCCATGTGGTATCAATTGTTAGCTGATAGAACCTTTTTTATTTATTGAATCCAAATCATTCTTATCCAGATATGTAGAAGAATAGCCTCAATTTCACCCATAACCTTAGTAAATAGAAATCAATTTCATCCAGATAATTAGTAAATATGAATTAATTCCACTTAATTAATCAGTAAATCTAAATAACTTTTTCCACAGATATTTTGTAAATCTAAATTATTTTTTTTCAGATACCTAGTAAATATTAATTGGTTTTCCCTGTAAAATTGATTTGCATTGAGTCAACATTTGCCATATTATTAGTAAATCCAAAATATTTAAACCAATGATTTCATTATTTTGTATTTAATAGTTTTGTTTAAATTTACTTAATTAAATCAATAGTTTTTAATCAAAGTTGAAGGAATTAAAATCTATTCAATTATATTAAGTGTCACTTTGTTGCCTTAATTTTTTAAAGTAGACAATGGTCAAACTTTTCTGAGGGCAGGAGTGTGCTAACAGGTTAGGGAGAAACAGTTCAGAGGTATTAAAGGATGTTTAACTGGTTATTAATGTGGAGTTTATTGTGATGTGTCAGCTCAGCTAACATTAGCCACTGAACATTAAACTAAACAGGCTATCCTAAATGGAAGCTAGTTTGTTATTACTGATGTTTTTTTAGATTGTCATATTTAAGATGTATAACGCTGTCTGTCTTATAGCAACGTTTTAACAACCAAATTAATATTTAATGCAGAAAGTAAACTCACCTGGTTTATACTGTTTAAGCCACATGTCAAAGGAATATGTTGCTTTAGATTTCCTAGTTTCACTCCTTATTTTAGTGTAATCTGTATTTATTTACAGTGAGCTGTACTTTGTATTGTGTATTAAACTTACAGCTCAGTAACATTACTCTTTATTACTGAGCTTAAAAGGGGCTCAGATGGTTGTAACTGTGCTAGTTAGCCTGTGGGAGCTAGCTGCTGTTAATCTGATATTCTCCTGTTAGCTTTGAGGAAGACTTCAGATGAAGAGTAACTGCTTGTTGCCTCTGGTTACTGGAGAGGAAGTGACGGCTGCTCATATACAACCTCATGGACAACTTTCAGCATGCCATTTCCTAATTACAGATCATTAAAGGAACCCTTGGACTCCTACTAAAAGAGACGCTTTTTAAATATTAAGGTCTTTGAGTTTTACTCCATGGAACATCTGATTGGATTATAAATGGATTTTAATCTACATCATTTATTCTTTATTCAGGTTGGATGGCTGCAGTTTGTCAGAGACCAGCTTTGCTTCTCTGGTCTCAGCTCTGAAGCGCAATCTCTCCCATCTGAGAGGTCTGGGTCTGGGTAACAACAAGCTGCAGGATTCAGACGTGGAGCTGCTGTCTGATCTTCTGAAGAGTCCAGACTGCAGACTGGAGGCTCTGAGGTCAGAAACCATTTTATACTTCTGTGTTGACTTTAATATGATGTGACAGTTGTGGTGACACTAACCTGCAAACATAAAGCTGATATTATGCTGATCAACACTGAATATCTTCATGGGAAAGTCTACTTTCTTCTTCAGTGGTTTAGTCCATTGATAAAATCCTACACTGGATAATTCACTCTGAACCTCTCAAACTGTTTTTTTGTATTTTATATTTGACAGTTTTTAAGCTGCATCCTGTTGGGTTCAGATCTTTGGAGTTTCCATCTTCTAAACTTCAGGGCTGGACAAAAAAATAGATTTCCTGATAATTTGTGATTCTTATTTGAATGATCAGTAATCAATTCTTGAGATCCAGAGATGGATCTTTGCATTGTGCCTTTACTCAGTAAACTAGTGTACATGTGCACTGTGTTGTGTGTCTGCAGTGTTTCAGTTAGAGCAGCATTGTAGTGGAGATTTGTCCTTAACTTGAAATAAATAAATAAACTGAAGATCAAACGGCCACTGAGGCACCTCAGGAATGAATCTTACTCAGGAGGAAAAAGTGCGATGTCCAGGCAAGCATGAAGTTTCTTTTTATTTGAACATTTAGCAAACAGACAAATAATGTCATCTGCTGCCTCTCTTGCCCTGGTATAAAACCATATGTCCTTCCTGGTGCCTGCTGGTCCTCTACCTGTCTATCTATAGAAATACATTCACCTCTGTGCCCCAAGCTGCACACTACCTTCAAAATAAAAGCATCAACCAGAACTCAAACTAACCAAAATGATACTTATATTATAATCTAATTAGCCAAGCTATATTCTTCTAAACAGCAACAAAAAAATACACAAGTTAACATTTAAATATCAAAAATGATAAATAGCTCAAACAAGCATGATGTGTAAAATGTCGACTTATTATAATGTGCACAAAAACCTTATTTTAAGTTTAAAATACATATATAGTACATATATATATATATATACACACTTGAGTAAAGAGTAGAAGTACAGTTTAAAAAAGGAAGATGAAAAGTTCTCGTTCCTTTTTACTCGTGTGTTACTTATAAGCAGTGTTGGGGAGTAACGAATTACATGTAACGACGTTACGTAATTTAATTACAAAATTTACATAATTGTAATCCGTTACATTACTGTAAGAAAATGTGTAATTAAATTACAGTTGCTTTTGGAAATTTCCATGATTACAATTTTAGTTACATTTGAAAAAAAAGCTCGGATTTATCAAATAGTTTTTTCATATCAACCTTTCAAAGCCGCAAATTGGATCTTGTGATTGGCTGTCTCTGGTCATGTGCCATTCAGTCAGACTCAGCAACAGGTCAGAGGCACAGAAGAATACGTTCCTGTGTTAGAAACACACAGACATCCCATCTCCCTGACGGCCGCAAATAAAACACAATCTCCTGGAATCCGGAGTGAGTGAGCAGAGTGCACACTAGAGAGTGTCTGCGCGTGTGTGTATTTGTGTGACTGTAAATGCAGCGCGTGTGAGAGCAAAGCGTCCTTATAGCTCTGTGTTGCTGCTTAGACCGACAACGATCGCACCCCTCTCCCGGACCGACACCAAGTGTAACACCCCCCAGTAACGAAACTCCCTTAAATGAGTTTTTGCAGGTTGAGATGTCTGCAAACACCACTTCATACAGAAAGCAGACAAGGGCCCTAACATTAGTACAATGCAAAGAGTGTTTGCCAGCGGTGAAGGTAAACAGTAACACTATCAGGTCTTAAAATGTGAAAATGAAAACAGTTAAGAGCATTCATTCATTAAGATAAATTAAGAAAAGTAATCTAAATGTAATCAAATGTAATTAGTTACATTACTTTCAGAAAGTAATTGAAATAGTTACACTACTATTACATTTTCAACAGGGTAACTTGTAATTGTAACCAACTACATTTCCAAAGTAATCTTCCCAACACTGCTTATAAGTCGTTACTATCCACCACTGCACGTGATGTTGGTCTTTTATTATTCTTGCTCATCTGTTTTACACTTATAGTCTAAAAATATACATGTGTCATATTTTTTAGTATTATTGTGTTTTTACTTGTTTTGGCTGCACAACATGAGTTAGTATAGATGGAGTCAGTGGAGCTGCAGAGTTTAAGAGGTGAAGTCACTACGTCTTTATTGAAGTAGCAGCATGTTGTCATTAATATTAATGAGAGCTCCTTTTCACTGTTTGTATTTGACAGTTTTTAACCTGCATCCTGTTGATGGAGTTTCTATTTTCTAAACTTCTTCAGCTCTGAACAGATTATGAAACACTGAATGATTTCAAACATGAACTTTGTCTTTTAAAGTGACATCTTTTATTCTTTATTCAGTTTGGTTGGCTGCAGTTTGTCAAAGATCAGCTGTGATCATCTGGCTGCAGCTCTGAAGTCAAACCCCTCCCATCTGAGAGTTCTGGATCTGAGAGGAAACAACCTGAAGGACTCAGACGTGAAGCTGCTGTCTGATCTTGAGAAGAGTCGACGCTGCAGACTGAAGGCTCTGAGGTCAGTAGAGAGTTGGAGCAGATTGTTAAGAGCTGTGAGTTATATTAGATTAACACTGTCATCTAGTTTCATCAAGGAGGAGGAGGAGAGAGGAAGAGGAGGAGAGGAGAGGAGGAGAGAGGAAGAGGAGGGGAAGAGGAGAGGAGGAGGAGAGGAAGAGAGGAGAGGAGGAAGAGTAGGAGGAAAGAGAAGAGGAAGAGAGGAGAGGAGGAGAGAGGAAGAGGAGAGGAAGAGGGGGAGGAGGAGGAGAGGAAGAGAGGAGAGAGGAAGAGGAGGAGGAGGGAGGAGAGGAAGAGAGGAGAGGAGGAGACAAGACGAGAGAGGAGAGGAGGAGAGAGGAAGAGGAGGAGGAGGAGGAGAGGAGAAGAGGAGAGGAGAAGAGGAGAGGAAGATAGGAGAGGAGAGGAGAGGAGGAGAGAGGAAGAGGAGGAGAGAGGAAGAGGAGAGAGGAGACGAGAGAGGAGAGGAGGAAGGAGAGAGGAAGAGGAGGACAGAGGAAGAGGAGGAGGAGAGGCAAAAGAGGAGAGAGGAAGAGGAGAGGAACAGGAGGAGAGGAAGAGGAGTAGTAAGTGCAGGAGCAGGTTGTTTAACGTTAGCTCCTAACAGGAGAACATCAGCGTCTCTTTGACGTTTCTCAGAGCAGGTTTCACTCGCTATCTGAGGACGTTTAATGTTCCACTGCTGCTGGGAGAAAACTGTAGACTCAGCATTTGGTTTTAGTCTTCTTCTAACCAGCAGCAGCCGTTAGCTCTTTAACAGCTGTGCTCACTAAATGCATCAAACACATCAGGACTGAAGTGGTGAGAACACAGCAGCGGCTCTTTATTGCTCCACTTGTTTCTCTTCTTATCACTGGAAAGCTGTGAAGACTTACATCACTTCCCTTGTTTCATTTCCACTGGAAACTACAACCAAGAGCAGCACAGTCGCCTCTCTGCAGCCGTTTAACGTCATCAACCCAGAGTTCATCCTGCACGTAGTGTAATGGCGCCCTCTGTATGTCAGAATACGTATTAAACGTTGAGGAGTTTTAAATCATGAAAATATTTCATGTGTTTCTAACCACGTAGTTCAGTAGGAGAGGGTCATTATAGTGTATTAAAGCATACAAGTCTTAATAGTCGGGTTCCTTTTTACTAATGTTGATATGATTCATATTGTTGAAACGTAGAGATTCAACATGTTCTTGGTTTGTAGAAACAAACTATTGTGGCGACCAGGCTGCATGTGATGATTTAACAGCAGGAAACATGTTCATATCCCACAGAGACTCTGTAGCTTTAAACTTTGATAAGAGTTGACATGTATCAGCAGTAAATCCATCAGTAAACTGATGAGTGAATGTCTCTGTTTCTGCAGTAATGATGTGTTCATGACTCTCAGCACTTTATTTCCTCTGTGTACTTGAGTGAAATCTGCAGAGGAAACACACTTGATAGTAAAAGTGTGTGCAGGTGTGTGAGCTTGGAGCTCAGTGTGTTCACTCCAACACGTTAACATGAGAGCTGAAAGGAAGCAAGCTACGCTGCACAGCTGTTCCACTTCTGGTCTGAACAGGACTGAAGTCCCTGCTGCTCTTTATACTGGATGTGCTGCATCACTGACTGACAGCTGATCAAGTGAGTCTCACTAAACACTCATTTATCTCCTCTGTTCTTTCTTCTTCTCTCATCAGATGGGACGATGATTCATCTGACAGTGAGTGAACATCCAGGAGTGCTGAGAGAGGATCAGCTGGATCCTGATGATCCATCTGGAGTCTGGATCTGGATTTTGTCGTCTTCACTTAAGTCTCTTAACTGACTCCAAACTGAACAGTTATCTCTGGATTTAGCTGAAGTCAGCACTTTACAGATGAGTTGTACATGAGCAGTTTGATGTAAATAAAGATAAAAACAGGTGTTATAAGTCAGACTGTGAGTCTGGGCTCATATTTATCAAGTGTCTCAGAATCACACTGAGAGTTAACGAGGACTAAAACTAATGAATGAAGCAGAAGAGAATTGATACTGAGGGAGAAAAAACTATCTACATAAACAGTCAAAACTATTAAACATAAGAAAATTAAATAAAATGTATAAATTGTTAAAATGTTAAAATGATAAATTAGGGGAATGGATTGGAATCATAAAATAAATATATAACATGGTAAAGTTAACTTTCTCCCTGAATCTATGTTTGGACAAATGTTCCAGTTACTGAAGGAAATCAACTCATTTTGATTCAGTGGCTCCTCAACATGACTGTGTAATTAATAGAAATGTATGTATGTATATATATGTGAGTACGTAAGAAGGTGCAGATTAATGTGTATACATGTATGTGCCTATGCAAATATATCTGTATATTCATATATGTATATGTACATTTATACATAAGAGCAAATGTTTGTAAGTCTTATGTTGTAGGAACACAACAGCGCCCTCTGGTGAGCACCGGGAACATCATCAAACCGACTGTGGATTTCTGTTTGGATTTGTAATAATGCCTTCTCAGTGCTCACTGTATGATCACACAAGAGGAAGTATCTCTGAAATATAAAGACACAAACTGATCTAACAGGACAAGTTATAACTGGAGTCAATAACTCCTCAATTTGACTCTTTCTCTAGAAATGTACAAACGGTGCCAACGTCACTCAGTTTGTTATTTTTTGGACTATTTTTTTTCTTCTATTTTCTGAATTCTACAATTCACATAATTAAATAAAAATGAAGATTTAAAACATTTTAATACTTTGGTCTTCAATTGAAATTCAAGTTTATTACATTATCTTCAGTGTAGAGAATGAAATATGACACAAATATTAATAAATACTGAAATAGCCTAATGTAGAAATAAATGCAAGATATTAATTAAACTACTTTTCCATGAACATTATTGATTTAATATTAGTCTATACTCAGAACTCAATAAACTCTGTATTCTGAGTTTCTATTCAACTCCATAATAACTTATACATACGCAGTGTTGGGGAGTAAATAGTTCCATGAAACAGTGTGATGTAATTTAATTATAAAATAAAGACACATAACTTACCCTTAAACTAACCTTAATATAACCCTAAACTAACATTAATATAACCCTAAACTTACCTTAATATAACCCTTAAACTAACCTTAATATAACCCTTAACTAACCTTAATATAACCCTAAACTAACCTTAATATAACCCTTAAACTAACCTTAACATAAACTAACCTTAATATAACCCTTAAATTAACCTTAATATAACCCTAAACTAACCTTAATATAACCCTTAACTAACCTTAATATAACCCTTAAACTAACCTTAATATAACCTTAAACTAACCTTAATATAACCCTTAAACTAACCTTAATATAACTCTAAACTAACCTTAATATAACCCTTAAACTAACCTTAATATAACCCTAAACTAACCTTAATATAACCCTTAAACTAACCTTAATATAACCCTTAAACTAACCTTAATATAACCCTTAAACTAACCTTAATATAACCCTTAACCCTTAACTAACCGCGCGCGTACCCCTACCCGGAAGAGAGTGTGTTGTGGGTCCACGGCATTATAATCCATCCATGATACTCGGAGATAGCCGTAAACAGACAGTAACGACTGACAATGACAGACAGAAGCAGCCACGGCTTCCACCTCCAGCCGCTCCCACGGGGAAAAAGAAAAGTAAAGAAAGAGCTTGATGCAACAAGAGCTAAAACAAGAATCAACATGGGCTCTGAGTCTGATGAAGCTTCATCCAGAGCTAAAGAGGGATGAAATGGTTGCGGAGTTTCTGCTTGAAAGGTATTTTTTATTTTACATAATCTAACATAAAACATTTGTAGCAGCTCTTCTGCACTTTCTACTGTTTACTGGTTGAACCGGAGACTCCCAGTAAAGAGTCAGGGACTGGAGGTTTTCATTTAGTCAACACTTAATTATAATTCTTGGATATGATGATAGTTGGATGTTTATGGTCTGGAAACTATATAACAACCGGTAACGTTAATCACCATGGCAACAATGGTATTCATGTAACTGGAGGCTATCATGTAAATCATAAACATTCAATAAACATAAGAATTGACATCAATAAACATTACAATTTCTCTCAAAGTAATATATTAATGTGTTAATGGTGATAAAATAAGTTGTTGCAATTTATGGCACTAATAACAGAAAACCGTTATAACCGTTATAGAAATATGCTAGCATAATGCTAAAGAGTGCTAACGAGTGCTATATGTAGCGGCTTTCCAGTTCCTTTTAAAAGTCGCTAGTGAGGCAGAATAGGTCTTGTATTTGTATGACACGCTGCTGCTGTTCCAGAGAAGCACACTGAGTCCAAAAAGAAGTTTCTGAGATTTTAATGAATGAAATGAGTACTACAGCGGCTTTACACGCGCCCATAGGATGGTATATGTGTACACTTGGCGAACGTGTATCAAAACAAACAAAACAGCGATAATGAAATGCGGTCAACAAAAATTACGGCTACCTAGACTCGCCTCCATCCCCAGTGCAGGTGAAGCAGGTACTGATATAACCTACCGGCTGTGGCTACAGTGCCCACGTGACCCCAAACACTACATATCACCATGGCAACAAGACAAAGCTAATTAAACACAGAATAACTAATAAACAATCAATATATGGCTCCTACACACCAGCCCCTAATTATTGAGTTAATGTAAATAATTACTCTAATATCACGTAGGAGACATAAACATATGAAAAAAGACTTTCAACAATAAAGTTCAAAATTAATGTCCATTAATTAATCCACACGACTCTTCTTTCTTCTTGAATCATATGACTCACAGTCCACAGTCTCATTGGTCAAAGTCAAACTGCCAAAGTTCAGTAAAGAGAGTCTAGTAACAGTCAAAAAGGAGAGAGAAGAGAAGAAAAAAGAAAAAAGAAAAAAAAGAATCACAACTGCAGCCATCGTGTCCTCAAATGGCGTCAGCCTCATGCAACAAGCAAAGCTTTGTGATGGGCCGGTCCAGGCAGCTGCTCCGGGTTTTAATTCGCACCTGACGAACGAATCCTCTTCGGTCCGGGAAGGTCTGTATCACTCGTCCCATAGGCCAAGAGTTCCGAGGCGCTGTGCTGTCCATTATAATGACCAGGTCTCCCACAACAAGATTCCTCTTTACTCCTGTCCATCTCTGACGCTCCTGCAGTTGAGGGAGGTATTCTTTTATCCATCTCCTCCAAAACAGGTCAGCCATATACTGGACTTGTTTCCACCTCCTATGTGCATAAATATCTGTGTGTAGGAACACTCCTGGTGGCAATGCTGGTGAGGTTTTCAACAGTAGCAGGTGGTTGGGCGTCAATGCTTCCAGGTCATTTGGATCCAAGGAGGCTTTGGTGATTGGTCTGCTGTTTATTATGGCTTCAATCTCACAAAACACTGTGTGAAGGCTTTCCTCATCCAAGTTTTGTACCCTCAAAGTTGAATTGAGAACCTTTCGCACAGACCGGATCAACCGTTCCCAAGCTCCTCCATGATGCGAACCAGCAGGTGGGTTAAAGTTCCACTGTATTCCCTTTTGCAGCATGACATCCTGGATTTGCACCTGATTCCACTGTTCCATAGTGTTCCTCAGGTCTCGCTCTGCTCCTACAAAGTTTGTTCCATTGTCAGAACGTATCTCCCGAACTTGTCCCCTCCTGGCAATGAAACGCCTGAGTGCATTAATAAAGGAGCTGGTGTCCAATGATGATGCAACCTCGATATGTACTGCTCTGATAGCGAGGCAAGTAAATAGAACACCATACCTCTTTACCATGCTCCTTCTACTCTTAACCTCGAATGGGCCAAAGCAGTCCACTCCCACTCGGGTGAATGGCGGTTCATCTGGGACAATTCTTTCAAGAGGCAAATCTGCCATCTGCTGGTGAACTGGCAGAGCATTCAGCCGGCGACAGATGATACACTTGGATAGCACTCTCCTGATGGATGAACTCACACTGACTATCCAGTATCTCTCTCTCAGCTTAGACAGCATATGGTTACAGCCACCATGTCCCACTTCCTGATGTACATGTCTAAGTAAGAGCTCTGAGATGTGGAGATCCTTTGCCAGAATTATAGGATGTTTCTCTTCCACAGGCATAGACAATCTACTGAGACGACCACCAACTCTCAGGACTCCATCTTGCAGCTGTGGACAGAGCTTATAGAGGTGACTGGACCTTTTAACCGGCTGCCCTTTTGCCAGACTGGTTAGCTCTTCAGGAAATCTCTTTCCCTGACAGAACTTGATGATGGCAAGATCAGCTTGTTCCAGGTCTTTCACAGTGAGGCTCCTATGCACTGCTGTCCTCTTGAACTCTTTCATTTCCTGTTCCACAGATGATGCCTGCTGTTCCTTGTTGATGTCAGACTGTGCAAAGGTCAGATGTAACTGTCTTCTCTTCTTTACACAGGACATGAGCCAGCTTTTAATCCTCAAGAGCCAGGCCACTGATTTCTTTAGCTTCATCCAGGAGGAAAAGTACTCCATCAGGTGAGTTACAGGTTCTTCCCTGACCTGAACAACATTCACTGCAACCACTCCTTTGACTTCAGGGTCGCCAAGTGAAAGGTGATAGAGGTCTTCCCGAGCAACAGGCCATTCACTCTCAGGATGCAAAAGAAAGTTAGGCCCTGACACCCATGTAGCATCAGCAATGAACACATCAACTTTCACACCTCTGGAGGCTATGTCTGCTGGATTGCTGCTGGTGTGCACGTACCTCCATTGAGTAGGACTGGAAACCTTGAAGATTTGTGAGACCCGGTTTGCAACAAAAACTTTAAACCTTGAAGTCTCATTCCTGATGTATTTCAGGACAGATGTGCTGTCCGTCCAGAATACTGAGTCCAAAAGATCCATCTGTAACTCTTTCCTCCACAGCATGTCGATGCGGCTGGCCATAGTTGCAGCGATAAGCTCCATCCTGGGAATAGTAACAGATTTCAAAGGAGCTATCCGAGCCTTTCCCATCACAAAAGCACTGTGTACTTCTGAATTCTTGGCTTTCGACAACAGGTAAGTCACTGTTCCATATCCATGCTCACTGGCATCGCAGAAATGATGCAACTGGGCTGAAGTAACTTCTCCAAAACCTGGAGGCTTCATACATCTGCTGACCTCAAATCTTTCCAACAGATGCAGCTGCTGCAACCACTCCAACCACTCTTTAGAGACTGACTCAGGCACAATATCATCCCAACCTATCCCTCTCTCACACAGGTCTCTCAGGATCCTCTTCGCAGTTAAAACAACAGGGCTCAGCATTCCAAGGGGATCGTAGATGGAGCTGACAGTCGAGAGAATTCCTCTTCTGGTTAGTGGTCTGTCCTTAAGTACCATTTTGAACTTGAAGGAGTCTGATTTAATGCTCCATTCCACACCCAGCACTCTCTCTACAGGTAGCGAATCCAGTTCCATGTCCAATCCTTCAATGCTTTTTGTTCTGTAATTCTCTGGAATGACTTTCAGCACTCCATTCCTGTTACTCAACCACTTTGTGAGAGAAAATCCACCCTTGGAACACAAAGAGACAAGGTTCCTGTAAAGCATCACTGCTTCCTTCTCTGTGGCCACTGACACGAGGCAATCATCCACATAAAAACAGTGCAGTAATTTATCCACTGTTTCCTTACTGTAGTGATGCCCGTGGTCCTCTGCACACTTTCTGAGGGCGAAGTTAGCACAACTGGGAGATGATGTCGCCCCAAACAAGTGCACCTTCATCCGATGCTCAATGGGTAGCTGCTGTGTATCCCCCTTTGGCCACCAGAGGAACCTTAGGAGGTCTCTGTCCTCAGGAGGAACTTGAACCTGGTGGAACATAGCTTCTATATCGGCCATGATCACAACCGATTCCTTCCTAAACCGAGTCACCACTCCAATCAGAGAACTGGTAAGATCAGGGCCCTGTAGAAGCTGAGCATTTAATGATGTTCCTTGATATCTTGCTCCACAGTCAAACACAACTCTGATTTTTCTTTTAGTGGGATGGTAGACTCCGTGGTGTGGTATGTACCATACTTTCCCATCACCACGGTCCAGCTCTTCTTCGGGCACCTTTTCCGCATAGCCTTTAGCTAGAAGGTCAGTTATAAAGGTGTTATACTCAGTATGAAATATTGAGTCTTTCTGAAACCTCCTTTTCAAATAACACAGGCGCTGTTCAACAACTCTCCTGTTGTTTGGCATGCTGACGTCCCTGTTCCTTAAAGGTAATGCGATCTGGTAATGCCCTTCCACCTGTTTCACAGAGTTGTTGACAAACTCCAAGAACCTTTGATCCTCCCTTGACATTCCTGGTTGCTCCTCAATACTGCTTTCAGGGAAATCATTCTTAAATTGTTGTTGCCAGAGGTCATCCAGGTTCACGACTGAAACTCTGTTGACAGTTATTTGTGGATGCTCCCAGTTGACCGTCTCTCCACTGCTACCTGTCAGTGGACCATTAACAGTCCAGCCCAGCGAAGTTCGGATCGCATATGGTCCATCATTTACGCTACACACCACTTCCAGTGGTTCCAGTGCTTTAGGAACATTGGTTCCTATAAGTAGCTCAATTCCTGCATCAATCTGAGGTAAGCGAATGTGTTTCAGATGTGACCATTGTTCAATATCCCTTTCCGTGGGAATATTTCCTCTGTTCACAGGCATGGACTCTTGCGTGTAAACTCTTGGAAGCTCCAGAAAATTGTCCCCCTCCAGTGCTGCAACTTCCAATCCTGACACGATGTTACTGCTTACGACTTTCTCCTGGCCCATGGTTCGAAGGAGAATGCGTCCATTCCTCCCTGTGAGGTGGAGCTTGTGCATTAAGCTCTCAGTGCAAAACACTGCGGTACTCCCCTGGTCTAAGAAAGCGTAAGTGATGACAGTTTTGGTTCCTTTTTTAGATTTAACCTGGACCGGAACAATGGGCAGTTTGCAGTCCTGCTCTCCAGCCCCTGTAAGACCACTTGACACCAGTGTGTTGTCAATGTGAAGCCCTGGGCTCCTCTCCATCTGCTCAGAATCTTTAACAGGCTCCTTATGAAGTACAGTGGGATGTCTAAGGCTACACTTAGAACAGGAAATCCTTTTACGGCAATCTCTACTGATGTGCCCTGTGCACAAACAACCAAAACAGATGCCATTTTCCTTCAAGAAGCCTATCTTCTTCTCATGAACCATTTTTCCCATCTGTACACATACATCTAATGTGTGTCCTCCTCCACAGCAGATGCATGCCTTTCTTCCTGTTTGTTTGATTTCCTTTTCTTTCCTTGCAGACTGATATTTGTTCTCCACCGGGCTTACATTGGTAGCGAAACTGCTCCCCTTATGTCCAGGACGAAACTGTGACTTGGATTTGTTTGATCTGTTACTTATGATTATTGATTGAGAGTCTTGTATATTGCCGAACACAGGATCTGTCAAAATTTTCACCTGTCTTTCAATAAAGTTAGCAATATCTGTGAACTTAACTCTCCGGTTATGTCGTTCCTGTAGCTCACAGGCATGACTCCTCCACCTATCCCTGAGTTTGTAGGGCAGTTTTTTAATGATGCTCAACATGTTGGAAGGCATATCCATGTCTGAAAGATACTGTACGTCCTCCATGGCATTACAGCAGCCTCTAAGGAAGAGACTGTAGTCCTGCAGAACCTTCACCTCCTCTGCTTTAATTGGAGGCCATGAGAGGGCTTTATCCAGGTAAGCAGAGGCGACCTTTTGTTCGTTCCCGAACTGCTCCTTTAATAAAGCTTTGGCTTTTGTATATCCACGTTCTGGATGTATATGTTGACAGCTTCTGACAAGCTCCTTAGCATGGCCCTTTGTGTGTTGTTCTAAAAAATATAGGCGATCACAGCTATTAGTTGTGTTCCTCTCGACTCCATTCTCAAAGGCTCTGATGAATGTGTGGTATTTCAATGGATCACCGTCATAAATTGGGATCTCTCTCTTAGGTAGAGCTGAGAGGCTTTGCTGTTGTATTAGCAATGTTGTTATTTCATTTTGTTTCCTCATGATGCCAAGAACTTCATCTTTGGATTCTAGACCCTCAATGTTAACTCCTTGTTGTTCATGTGATTCCTGTATGTTGATTGGGGGGTTCATATGAAATTGCATTTGGTTTTGTTCATATGAGGTTATATTTGGATTTGTGTTTGCTTCAATTTGTTTTGGAATGAATTCATCTGCATTGACATTAAATAACTGCTGCGATTGTGCTTTTTCCAAGTAGGATTTCATTCCATCTGAGACCTTTGATGTCCGTTTTCCACTTGTTGTGCTTTGTATTTTGAGAACTTCAAGTTTTGCCATTTTTTCAGCAATCTCAGTGCTCAGTTGGAGCTCTTCTCTCCTTTTGCGCAGGCGTTGCTCCTCTTCTTCCAAAGCATGCTTTTCCTTTAATAATTTGTGCCTCATACTTAAGGCTGCCAGCTCAGCTTCGGCCTTTAAACGTGCAGAAGAGGTTGAAGAGCATTGTGACTGAGATGTTTTGTGGCTTCCCTTATTTGAAACACTGTCACTTGGATTAATGTCATCCTCAATTTGACTTGGTTCGTTCTTTTGGTGTAATTGAATTTCTGCTGAATCCTGTTGCTCCGGAGAGATTTTTTGTCCAATGTCAACAATCCAACTTTGAGTGTCCCTTTGAAATGTATTGCTGTAATTCATAATGGTTGAAAACCATTCCTTTTGTTGAAGGAGTTCCTCCTCAGGGAGTAGATGCAACAGTTCATTGTGTGAGGCTGTGGCATTTTCACACAGTGTATTTAAATTCTCCAAACATTGCTTCACATCCAACACATTTTCTCTTTGTTTCATGAGCCCTTTCATTTCTGGTATTAAACCTTTGATTTTATCCACAACACGTTTGCGTTTATTTTGCAGGTTTTCAATTTTATTCAGCAAACCTTTTTCAGTGAGTTTCCTCTCCCTTTGTTTCCCAGACTCCATGTCAGAGCACGAGGCTGCGTCATTTATTTGACTCATTTTGTAACTTTTCATTCAATGATCAATGAACCTTGACATTTAAATCCATCCACAATGCACAGCAAATCAGGACATTTCATTTCAACAAAGCAGCATCAGCGTTCCTCCATGCAACATCAAAAACCTTCGCATATCAGCATCAAAGTGCAGACGTCATTCAGAGCACAGAGCAAACAATGCACAGACATCGCATATCCGACCAGCATTCATTCATTCGACTTTTCCAAACTTCGACTTGATGCAATCTGGATGTCTTCTCCGCACACATACATGCACAGGTGAGCTTAGCTTACCTGTCCTCCTTGACAGATGTATGACGTGGCGTTTTGTCTTACTTTATTTAGGTCCGCTGCGCTGTGCGTCCTGCAGATTGCTTTGTGCTGCAAGCGATCGCTTTATTAATTGATGCCTTTTTTGTTGACACAATGTAGCGGCTTTCCAGTTCCTTTTAAAAGTCGCTAGTGAGGCAGAATAGGTCTTGTATTTGTATGACACGCTGCTGCTGTTCCAGAGAAGCACACTGAGTCCAAAAAGAAGTTTCTGAGATTTTAATGAATGAAATGAGTACTACAGCGGCTTTACACGCGCCCATAGGATGGTATATGTGTACACTTGGCGAACGTGTATCAAAACAAACAAAACAGCGATAATGAAATGCGGTCAACAAAAATTACGGCTACCTAGACTCGCCTCCATCCCCAGTGCAGGTGAAGCAGGTACTGATATAACCTACCGGCTGTGGCTACAGTGCCCACGTGACCCCAAACACTACATATCACCATGGCAACAAGACAAAGCTAATTAAACACAGAATAACTAATAAACAATCAATATATGGCTCCTACACTATAACTGCTGTTTAAATTCTATAAACGTCTTCAGATTTACATAAATCAATAAACAGGTTATAGTCAAACAAACAATCAGTGAAACATCAATTGACATAACTTATTTATCATTTAAGGACGCACATTAGGGAAAGTAAAGTTAGCTGGCTTCATAGCGTGTAACACAATAACCGGACAGAAGGAAACCATGGCAACAACAAACTTAGGTTCCGCCTTCAGTCTTTCTAGCAACATCATATGTGATAACGTTACGTTTGACTGTATTTGTTGTAACATTACAGTTACCGGATCACGTTTAGCATATTGCTAACAGACCTAAGTAGCTCTAGATAATTACCTAGTGTTGGGTAACCAGAGCGGAAATAATGCCAGATCTCTCGGGATTGGCGCTTTTTCCATGTTTGGTAAAATGTGCAGTTTATCAGAATTTAACTTTCCGCTGTAACAACCCGTCCACTCACGTTACTATATATATATGTGTGTGTGTGCACGTGCGTTGTCTTGGTCATCAATATTGTAGTGCGCGTTCGTTGGGGGGGGGGTTAGGAGGGAGGAGGGCTGTTTTTTCAGTGTGCTGTGTGAAATGCAAGAAAGGTAAGAGTAGCTTTAAAATGTGTTTTAATATAGCTTTGTTTTTTCATTAGTTAGATTGAATGTCATGTAATGGTTGTTTTGAAAGATAATAAAATGTTAATATCTGCCAACAATACATAGTTTAGTGTGCAGTGTGTGTTTTACTAAGTTTGGACTACTGCACAGTATTTCAGTGATGTTTTATTTCATAGTTTCAAATGTATAAGGTAAGGTCAGATGTATTTCAGGATTTCAGGAGAAACTCACAGTTTTAAAACAGTTGAAATTTAGATGCAGGCTGCCTTTTAGATGAAGGTTGAATCAATATTGTTTAACAAACATCATTTCTAAATAGAATAAACCAAAATAGCTGCAGACTGACGGTTGAATCAACGTTGATTCAGCAACATTGTCTCAACACTGAATAAACTAAAACGTTGCTGTAATTTACTGTTTAGATGATCGTTGAATCAATGTTGAATCAGCGTCAGTTTTGGTTGAAAATCCAACGTTGATTCTCATTTGACTGTCTGGGTTATCAGTTACCTGCTGTTTCTGTAGTGATGATAACGTTAAAAACATGAATATTATCAGTTTTAATCCAACTGAAGCTCCCTGTGCTCTCTGGGGAAAATATTACACCAAACTCCCTTTAAGAAATATGATAAATTACATTTTCCTCAAAAACATAAAACTCTAGAAACACAAGATAAAAAGCTTCATATGTCCAAAGTCTTCTGATCAATTCAGCATCAATATAATCCATAAAGATAAACTGTACCTGCCTCATTATGACCAGACTTTGTTCCCTATGAGGACTGCTGGTCCCAACAAGGTCAGTGATTATACAAGAAACTGTCCCCATAAAGTAATAAATACACACACACACACACACACACACACACACACACACACACACATGTGACTTCCAGTAAAGAAGAAAGGAGGAAGTTAAAGTTGAAAGTATTCAGTCAGACTTCATTTCACAGTCATCAGAGCAGAAGGAGGAGAACAGCAAGTGTGAGGCAGGTGAGTGTTAATATCAGGACTGTAAATAATGATTACTGTTATTATTGATCAATCTGATGATTCTTTTTAAGTAGGGCTGTCAGCGTTAACGCGTTAATTGCGATCAGATTAATGCAATCCATAACACGTTAATTTTTTTAAATCTCATTTTAACGTTGCAAGCCTTTTTGTCCCTTCTACTCCCCCGTAGACGGCTCCTCTAGCTGTAGCGCTATGCTTTGAAGTGGCCTCCTGCAGTAAACCTACCGCGCTGATGGAAAGTAAGAGAGCTACTGGACTTTTGAACGGCTTGTTTAACTTTAAAACACTTCCAGACGCTTCAGTTGACAAGTCAAAAGTAAAATGCAACCTGTGTCAAATGGAGTTTAACTACCACCGGAGTACGTGGAGTTTGAGTTAGCACCTCCACGCTAAACACCCAGGTGCAGCCAAGCCAGCCTCAGCTCCACCAAAGGACCATTTTGGAGTGTGGGAGTCGCAGCAGAGCCGTGATTGATTCCCAGTTAAGACACTCTGGTAAGAAATGCTTTACATTATGGGCTTAAAACTGCCTTCAAATGTAAAATAACAGGATTTTAAACATGCAATTCAAAACATGATTAATCGCGATTAACTATGGAAATTCTGCGATTAAAAAAATTAATCGTTTGACAGCCTTATTTTTAAGTAGAATTGTTTAGTTGATTAAACTGTCAGAAAAATATGAAATCACACAGTTTGACGTCTTCAAAAGTAGTTTCCTGTTTTTCTTTCCTGGTTTCTGCGTCCTCACAGTGATGTAAAAACTCAGCAAACTCTTGTTAGTGGATTAAAATGAATAATGGATCTTTATAGTGAACCATAAAACCAAGGTGTTGAAAAGAGGTTAGATTACTATGAAAAATGAGACAGCATTTAAAATGATTTCAGTAAATAAGAGCAACCTGCTGACTTGTTTCCCTATAACAGCTCAGTCCTGTGATTTTCAGCCTGATATCTCTAAATGTGTCCACTGCTGGCCTCTGCAGTCAGGTCATGGAGTTAAAAATACAAACATCTGAAGACTAAAAACTTTAAACCAGATTAAAACTAAAACATAAAAGTGTGTCATAAAACTTTGGCTTCAAACTGAATAAAATGTGAATGTGTGACCCTCAGACACAAAGTAAGAGACTGTTTCTACTGTAAACTGAGCTGAAGATGATTCAGTGAGACGCTTTCATGAAGGTTGTAGTGTAGATATGAAGGAAAGAAATAATGAAGTAGCTTCCATTCAGCTGTAATCTCCAACAGATCTTCATGTTCATGTTAACCAGAGACAGAGACAGGGCTGCTATTGCTGTTTGATTTTCCAGTCAATAAATGTAAAGTAGTAGCAGGTAACCCAGGGTGATATTTACTAAGGATTTACTAACAAGTCAAACTGTGTCTGTGCTTATTTACTAAAGGACTGCAGCAGCAGGTAGAATGTTTGGTCTCATGTAATACAGACTGTGTCTTAATGTGTTCCAGTTCAAAGACACTAAATATGGGAGGAGGTCATGTAAATGTATAGAAACAGCCTGCTGCAGCTGATTTATCACTGCAGACTGACCACTGCAGCAGAGGAAACTGAGTCTGATGTTTAACGTCACATTCACACAGAGGGAGAGAGACTATAGCAGAAACAGAGAGAGAGAAACACTCATGAAAAGATGCATTATGAAGATATTTAGCAGAGCTCTCTGTTCAGCAGCACAACACAAAGAGCAGCAGTCTGTTATTTTTCACTAGTGGACTTTTCTGTTCGGAGCTCAGAGAAGCTTAAAGGAGCCATGTGGAGTTTTCTTGTTAACAGATAAAAGTCATGTTCACATTGACTTACTTACCAAAACACATTGGGCCACATGCAAGAATATATTCCTTTTTTTTTCTTAAATCTATCGTACTTGTTTCGTGAGTGTGTCACGTTGGATTCACCAAACAGTCGTATCACCAGGAAACAAAATGACATTCGTAAACATGATGAATCTCACCTGTTCTACATGAACGTGCGTTCCAGAGAATACTAAATTAACATGAATGACATCCCCAAAATATCATATAAGGTTGTAGAGAAGCTCCATTCATGAAAATGGCACCAAAGACTAAGAAGAGCTTCATGAGCTCTCAGACTGAGCTCCTGCTCTCAGAAATAGATCAACAGAAACACAGATTATTATTATTTAGTGTAAATGGTGGAATTAAAGGTTTAGAGAAAGACAAAGAATGAGGAAAAATGACTCGTGCTGTGAACGCTGTCTCAGCTGTTGCACCGTCCCAGAAATAAAAACTAAAATGATTGAACATGAATTAGATGCCACAAACATCTGGCTATTGGAGTCATCAGCCAGAGAGCTAAACTATAACTTTGACCACCAATATTTCAATTAAATGAATAAAAGTAATTAATAAATAGGCAGTTTGCGTTGTGGAAAAGTAACTGTGGACGAGTCGCTTTGTAGTTTCAGCTGTTAAAATTCATATTGTTACCTTGCATTATATCATAGTTTCAATTGCAGTGGCGTACGCAGACTTTTTGAAGGGCAGGGGCGAAAAGAAAAAGGGCACAGCGCGTTCCTGCCACTGAAGAGGGCACTTTAGGGCGTGTTTCTCAACAATTGGGTCACACTTTTAAGTCCTTTTAAGTGGAGGGGAAGAAAAAAAGGTGATGCTGATTAATCCAGTGTAGAAATGGGTTCAAATGATCAATTTTGCCTTCAAAGAACATGATGACCTCTTGACCATAATGTTTTATATGCTGTAAGCACATTGTTCTGGTCTGAGTCAGATGTCTCACTAAGTTCAGAATACACATGATGATTTTAATAAGTGGTTGTTAGAAGGAAGAACTGAATGTAAGAACAGGAAGCTGTACAGAGACACATGACTCTGAATGTGGTGGTGAAACGTGTCTGCAGACAGTGAAATGTGACTTTACATCAATGTGTACGTGATGGACTGAACTCTTGTGGTCGCTGCTGTTTGTGGAGACTGAAAGTGAAAAGTTCTTGTGTGAGCTGGTTTTTAGAGAAACTTTCCACTTTGAGATGAATGTGAGAACACATGTACATCATTCTGCACAGAATAGAGGGTTAGGGTTAGCTAGGGTTTAACTGAAGGACCAAGAAGAAAAACATTGTTTTAAGTGGAGGGGAAGAAAAAAAGGTAATGATGATTAATCCAGTGTAGAAATGGGTTCAAATGATCAATTTTGCCTTCAAAGAACATGATGACCTCTTGACCTTATGTATGTTTTATATGCTGTAAGCACATTGTTCTGGTTTGAGTCAGATGTCTCACTAAGTTCAGAATACACATGATAATTTTAATAAAAATATGAAATCACAGTTTGACGTCTTCAAAAGTAGTTTTCCTGGTTTCTGCGTCCTCACAGTGATGTAAAAACTCAGCAAACTCTTATATATTTGAATGATTTTATTGGATTTTGCTTCACACACACACACACACACACACACACACACACACACAAATAACACAAATAAAAAATTATAATAATGAAAATAAACAAAATTAAATTAATAAAAATATTAGCGATAATGACAATAATCAAAATAAACAGACATACCGACACAGAGCAAAAATAGCTGCACAGACAATGCAAATCGGCTACACACAACCGACAAATGGATGAACAAAAATAAATAAATAAATAAAAACATCAATAATACATTTTTTTTTAAATAAATAAAAATAAATAAACAAAAAATATATAAAAAATCAAAAAATAAATAAATTCACAGGGCCATCGCAATTATTTATTCGACAGGGAGCCTCTCAACATATAGTAGGAACGGTTGCCAAAGCTTTTTGAATTTTCTTTCCAAGCCCTGGGTTATAAATCTTAGTTGTTCCACTCTGAGATGAGCCACCATGTCCATCACCCATCGCCTATGAGAAGGGGGTACCAACTTTTTCATGTCACAGCAGTGGCCTTCGCCACACTTCTGGCACGGTGGACTATCCTGCTTAAATGGACTGGCGGAAATCCTGCAGTCCAGTGGCACCACACCAAATAAAGCTGTGACAGAGTTCGGTTGAATTGTTATTTGCCACACTGCAGTGATTGTATCAAAACCCCCTTCCCAAAAGTCTTTTAGCCTTGGGCAGCCCCAAAACATATGGCTCAGGGAGCCCGGGTCACATTTACACCTAGGACAGTTTTCACTGGTTCCTGGAAACATTTTGGCAAGCTTGCTATTTGATAGGTGATACAAATAGATGAGTTATGCACCCAGCCAACTGCCCTCCTCCATTCTGATACAGAAAGACCAAAGCCTAGTTCTGTCTCCCACTGCTGTTTAATACGGTCCAAAGAGAGGGGGTTGCTGCCCCCTGCAGAAGGTCATATATAACAGACACACATCCTCTTTGCAATGGATCAGCTGTCAAGCATTCTTCCAACCAGCTGCTCTGTAGATTTTGAAGAGAAGGAGAAAAGTGTTTTTTGATAAAGCTTCGGACCTGCAGATATCTGAAAAAATGTGATTGTGGAATATTAAGTTTTGTTTTTAATTGCTGAAATGACATGACATTGCCTTCTGTGTGTCATAAAACTTTGGCTTCAAACTGAATAAAATGTGAATGTGTGACAGAGCTTCAGTCTGACAGAGACACACTGACGTTGTGTTTAGTTGAGACTGCCTCTCAACTAAACACTCAGGGGAGCTAAACTATAACTTTGACCACCAATATTTCAATTAAATGAATAAAAGTAATAAATAATCAGTTTGCGTTGTGGAAAAGTAACTGTGGATGAGTCGCTTTGTAGTTTCAGCCGCTAATATTTATTAGGGGTGGGACGATATGCTTTGGTCACGATTCGATTGTATCACGATTCTTGATAATTGTGATTCTACAAGTATTGCGATTCGATATAATCAATAATTGCAATTTTCTTTTCCTTCTTAAAAAACAAACAAGTTGAATCATACACGTCTAGAGATGATAAACCATGAATTACATTCCCATAAACAATGCACATTAGTCTGTGTCAATGTAATGAATTGTTCAATAGATGAACCAATATGTTTTAAAATAATAAGTAAAGTGCTCTGACTACTCAGTGCTCTCTGAAATATTTAACAAAATAACATACACATGTATGCTACACAAAAAGAGGTATTTTCTGTTGTTCAGTCGACCTGAGCTGTAAATAAAAGAAAAATAATAAAAGAGAAATAATAATAATGGTTTATTTTGTAGTTACCAGTTTTACACATAGACTGTATAAAAGAAATGGACATAACATCCGTGACGTCACCCATTGGTTTGTGGACTGCTGCTCAGAAGCCAATAGTTTCAAATCTAGGCAGCGCCATCTTGAAAATTTCAGGTGCATGCTGGGAAAAATAAAAACACGGATTCTACTTATATGGGCATGAGGCGGGACCATGGGCGGGGCCATGGGCGGAGCAGGGAGGTTGCGAGGGCGGGGCCATGGGCGGAGCGGGGAGGTTGCTACGGTTACGAGGGCTAGATCTCGAGGACATTGGGCAATCAACCTGTCAATCAGGACGTAGCCACTGTTTATGTGGGGAAAGAGCTGCATGCAGCTTGTGAGCTGTCGGTTGGCCTCCACTAATGTCATGTGTCATAAAGAATGTGTTCATGTCCACAGAGAGAGGAAGAGGAGGGCTGTTTCTGTGGAGGAGCAGCTGTCCTGCTGTTCTTTGTGTCAGGACGTCCTGAAGGATCCAGTCTCTACCAGCTGTGGACACTGGTTCTGCAGACAGTGCATCACCTCATACCGGGACCAGTCTGCTTCATCAGGAGACTCCTCCTGTCCCGAGTGGGCAGAAAGATCCAGAACCGGACCTGGACTGCAGACAGACAGTCAGACCAGCACTGTACAAAGTAAGACTGAAGATCTGTCTGCTGATGTCATCATCTCTGAAAACAGGAATCTACCTCCTCTATCCTACATTAACACTCACACTGATTTTTGTTTAATTCTACCTTTTTTCTTCTCTTTCAGCAGACAGACACAGCAAACAGGTGAGTTGTGAAAGCAGAAGACTAACTGGATCTTGTGCTGAGATTAATTTGAACACATTTCCATGACAACTGAGAAAACTCAATCTGATAGAAAGCTCCAGAACAGCTGCTGAGTAGACTTGTGATGAGACGTTTTATTGATGATCCTCTTGAGTTTCTCTGACACTTCAATGACTGCAGCCAAACTGGGCTTTATGTGAAACCAGACAGATCCAGTAGAAATACAGAATGAGTTTCTACTGACAGACAGACAGAAACACAACTGTTCTCTTATCTGTTCTCTGATTTTACCAGAGAGACAAGATGATGAAGGCGGACCTCCTTAAGCTTCTGGAAGATTTAACAGGTGAAGATTTTGAGAATTTCAAGTGGTACCTGAAGAATGAAAAGGTGAACGACATCCCAGCCATCCAAGAGAGCCAGCTGGAGACAGCAAAGAGGCGAGATGTTGTAGATCTGATGGTGCAGAAATATGAATTTTCTGGAGCTGTGGAGGTGATGAAGAGCGTTTTAAAGAAGATCAACAGGAATGATCTAGTGGAGGAGTTAAACATCAGCTCAGGATCAGAAGGTCAGTCACAGGAAGAGTGTGTGTGTATATATATATAAAATTCAGTTTAACTGGGGCTTTATGGTCACCTATGTGGACACTTACACTGCCATCTAGTGGTGTCAGAAGAGTACAACACACTACGGGAAAAATTAAAAATAGTGGCGAGCACAACGTGGCCACTCCAAACACAAACATCGACCAGGTAAAAAGTCCAGTCATATTTCATTGCTTATTCTGATTTAGATATGTATGAAAGCATTGTAAGTTTGCCATGACATGCAAATTTGACAAAAATTAGTAACAGTAACGATTTAGTAGCCGCTAAACATGATGTAACTGTATGTGTACAGAGGGACTTAGGGTTGAAAAAACCTCTTAAGCCCGACAGCCCCCGCAACAGCGCCCCCTAAAAATGAAAAACATCTCAGAGCAGTTAAACAAGCACCAATATAGTCATATGACACACTGTTTTGTTCAGAAGAAGCTCAGCTATCGAGCCAGCACAACCATTTACAGCTCAACAAAACACAGGTCAAACACAGAGCAACTGATTGTGCTATTTGCAAAAAACGCTCCTCCGTGAAAAGCAATGCGCATCTCACAGTCACCGTGGTCCTCGTATCTTTAATTTCACGATATCGACACAAATAAAAGCTGAGAATTCACTGATTCCAGCAGTGTAACTCCCATTACTGTCCGACCAAAACCCACGGAACAATCCGTCAAAGAAAAATCCAAACAAACTTCCCATTGTAAATTTATAACTACAATGATGTCATACCTTCGCTGTTTTTATGGTTAAAAGTTGTGTTCCCAGTAACAGCTACTCCAGTGTCTCTAGATCATTTAGTCGATTCAAGCCAGTTTCCATTTATTTACATGGCATGGGGGGTGAATTGCAGACAGCCTGCCTCGTCGTGAACACACAGTCTTTGTCTCCATCTAGTGGTTGAACTGTGCTATTGTGACAGATTCAGCCAACTACGGGATAAACGGGAATGTTGGCAGCTCTGATGTTACTAATATTCATCATGACAGTAAAATAGTCCATCCTAAGTTAATCTACTGCAGTAGAGTAGTAGTTCCTCTCTCAACCAGTAGAAGATGTCGTGAACAGCTGATTATGCATGAAAAAAAATACCGTCATGTACCGTGAAACCACTTTTATTTTGAAAAATACCGTGATATACATTTTTGGTCACACTGCCTATCACTAATCTGGTTGAATGAACTCTTGTCAGGTAGCAGTGACATCATTCTGACAGGTGGTCACGACAAAGGAACTATTATTGGTTTCTGTTATCAGGGTTGTAGATCAGACAAACTTTGACTTTCATTACGAATGAAAAGTGAAGAACAAACCAGATTTATTGGTATTAGCATTATTTTATAAGTTTTGTTATTTCCACAGTACACTTAATATGTATTAAATAAATAAATAATTCTTGTATTTAAAGTCCAACTAAAACTTTAACAAATTATCCTCTAAAAGTCTAAATAAGTTGGTTTCTCCTACTTAACATTTGACTGTTTGTTAAATTCAGACACGTTCATGTTGTGAGGTTAAGTTGTGACTCAGACACACAGAGCAAAACAGAACAAAAAGTCAGGACTAACACACGTCTTCTGTCACTAATACTGATAAAATAAGAAAGGCATGCTCTGAGAATAAGGTCAGTGTAGAGGAGAAATCTCATCACTTCATACTAAACCAGTTGTCTCTGCTCCTCGTTCAGGCCCAGCAGCCCCTCTGCCCCCGCCAGATGAACCAGTCCCACCAACTGTAGAAGGAGGTAAGCAGCATTGAGCTGAATGACATGTCACTTAACATAACTGAAGGGGCTGTGAGAGTTTCCTGTTATTATTGTGAAAAAAGAAGGAAGACTAAATCATTTTCAATCATAAAGAATTGGTATTTGCATTTCCAACACAGGAACGTATTCTACTGTGCCTCCCATATGTTGCTGAGTCTGACTGAATGGCACATGACCAAAGACAGCATCAGGATCTAACTTGCGGCTTTTGAAGGAGGAGGTTGATATGAAAAAAAGTATTTGATAAATTCGAGCTTTTGCTGCGATTTTTCAAATGTAACTAAAATTGCAATCATGGAAATTTCCAAAAGCATTTTCTTACAGTAATGTAACGGATTACAATTATGTAAATTTCGTAATTAAATTACGTAACGTCGTTACATGTAATTTGTTACTCCCCAACACTGTATATATATAAATATACATATATATATGTATTTAGAAAGTAGAACTAAAGTGATTCATTACAAGATGATTACTTAAAACATTTCAATTCAATTTCCATTTTGTGAATTTCAAATAAAATAAGTCATTTATTTCCTCATTAAAGTTTTCTTAAAAATCTCGTTAAAATCTCGTCTCGTCTCGTGAGCTGAGTGTATCGTCACACCTCTACTTTTTATAGATTATAATGTTAATTTTAATTGAAGGGATTATTGTATATTTAAGATATAGTCATTTTGTTATTCATTAACGTGAAGAGAATTTTAATTGAAGGGCTCACTCACACTAGGAAATCGTACCGTGCCCAAGCACGTTTGCCCCCTAAAGTCCAGATTATTTGGCTAGTGTGAGTGCAAGTGTACCGTGCTTGAGCTCGGTACACTTGGTCACGCATTCGCACGAGGGATTAATGTGTCCCCCGAAAATAAGACATTTTAAATCCTCGGAAATCGACTATTTTTAAAAGGCAACACTCGCTGAGCTCTGGTCATTACAAGCAACACTAAATGCAACGCGGAGACATTATGCATATATAGTTCCCAATCCGACCATTTTTAGTGTCTTATTTTATCATTATTAAGGCAAAATAACTCAATTTATGTCCATGGACATTATAATGAATAGGCTATAGGCTTAATATTAGTTTGCATCCAGCGTGCTGCGTGGACTTCATTACATCTGCTGCACCGCTGCTACCACAATTATCAAATGCTAAGTTTATTGTCTGTTACTGTGACCCTCATGAAAGTCATATTTTACAAATCTGCATTATATAAACTAACGAAATTCTTTAAAGTCATTTTGCAACTTCTAAGTCATTAAACTAAGTCTGTTTCTGTGAGCGTGAATGATCTCTCTGTGATCGAACTTTCTTACTTTTACTGAAGTAAAGAGTTGAATCAGTACGTCTGCTTTTACTAGAGTCTTTTTTTTACACACGTTAGTATCTGTAGTAGTGCATAATACACAGGCAAGTGTGAACACACACCTGTGCATGTTTTATGAGAGTAAAATGTCTGTTTTTGGGCAACGTGTTCGAGGCAACCGTGCTTGAGTACACTTGGGTTTGAGGTAATGTGAGTGCGGGCAAGCGGGGGACATTGGTGCTTCAGCACGGTACGGAACAACTGGCCCTAGTGTGAGTGCGCCCTGAAAGCTTTACCATTAGATTGTAAAAGACAGTCTAAGCACACTACTTATAGAGAGCATGAGTCTTGCATCAAATAGTGAATTCCACTGCATGCAGAAATGTTGCATGTGTGTCTGCACAGTGTTATATTATCACAGCTCAGTGTCAGTAATAATGTACAGTACAGGTTGGCATGGCCTGAGCCTGGTGTTGGGCCCCATATGATATCTTTTCACGAGGCCCAAAATCCCTGGCAGCACCCCTGCATATGTGCATGTAAACACTGATAGTTGTTTAGATCTATATTTGTCTTCTCTTTAGGTCTTTGTAAGGTCACTGTGAGGAGGAAATGTCAAAATGTGACTGAAACAAGTGATGAACCAGGAGGTGAAACCTACTTCAATGATAAATACACTGATGTCTACATCACAGAGGGAAGGAGTAACGAGCTTAATACTCAACATGAGGTGTGGCAGCTTGAGACAACTTCCAAGATGAAGACCCTCCATGACGCTCCAATCGAGTGCCACGACATCTTTAAAGCCTTACCCAACCAAAGCAAACACATCCAAGTGGTTCTGATGAACGGCGTCGCTGGCATTGGAAAAACCTTCTCAGTGAGGAAGTTCGCTCTGGACTGGGCAGAGGACTTGAAAAACCAACATATCAGTCTGCTGTTTCTGTTTCTGTTCAGGGAGCTGAACTTGATCAAGCATAAGAAGTACAGTCTGCTCATGCTGATCTGTCATTTCTATCCAACATTACAACAGAAGCTCACAGCAGAGAAGCTCGCTGTCTGTAAAGTTCTGTTCATCTTTGACGGCCTGGATGAAAGCAGACTTTCACTGGATTTCAACACCAAAGAAGTTGTGACTGATGTCACACAGAAGACATCTATCAGCGTGCTGTTGACGAACCTCATCGAGGGTAAGCTGCTTCCCTCGGCTCTCATCTGGATAACTTCCCGACCTGCAGCAGCCAATCAGATCCCTCCTTCATGTGTGGACAGGGTAACAGAAGTACGAGGCTTCACTGAGGCCCAGAAGGAGGAGTACTTCAGGAAGAGATTCAGTGATGAAGAGCAGTCCAGCAGAATCATCTCACACATCAAGACATCCAGGAGCCTCCACATCATGTGTCACATCCCAGTCTTCTGCTGGATCACTGCTACAGTTCTGAAGGACATGTTGACTACAGACAAGAGAGGAGAGCTGCCCAAGACCCTGACTGACATGTACTCACACTTCCTGCTGGTTCAGACAAAGAGGAAGAAAAACAAGTACGATGGGGGACATAAGACGAGTCCACAGGAGCTGAAGAAGGCTGACAGGAAACTTCTTCTGAAGCTGGGGAGGCTGGCGTTTGAACAACTGATGAAAGGAAACATCATGTTCTACCAAGAAGACCTGAAGCAGTGTGGTCTTGATGTCACAGAGGCTGCAGTCTTATCAGGATTTTGTACACAGATCTTCAAAACAGAGAAACTCCAGAAGAAAGCAGTCTACAGTTTTGTTCATCTGAGTGTTCAGGAGTTTCTGGCTGCAGTCTACATGTACCACTGTTACACCAGCAGGAAGGCAGAGGTACTGAAGGACTTCCTGGTAGGAGAAGACAAACATGGTGAAACATCTTTCGTTGAGAAGATTACTGCTTTGTTCAGAAGGAGTGGTGGGCACTACCCAACTCTGGATGACTTCCTGAAGGGAGTCATGCAGATATCTCTCTTCAGTAAAAATGGCCACCTGGATCTATTTGTCCGCTTCCTTCATGGCCTCTCTCTGGAGTCTAACCAGAGTGTCTTAGGAGACCTGCTGGGTCAGACAGAGGACAGTCCAGAAACCATCCAGAGAGTCACCAACAACCTGAAGGAGATGAACAGTGGTAATAAATCTCCTGACAGAAGCATCAACATCTTCCACTGTCTGATGGAGATGAACGACCGCTCAGTACATCAGGAGATCCAACAGTTCCTGATGTCAGAGAACAGATCAGAGAAGAAACTCTCTGAGATCCACTGCTCAGCTCTGGCCTACATGCTGCAGATGTCAGAGGAGGTTCTGGATGAGTTGGACCTGGAGAAGTACAACACATCACTGGTGGGACGAAAGAGACTGATCCCAGCTGTGAGGAACTGCAGAAAGGCTCGGTAAGTCCAGATGTGATTAACATTATAAATCAATGTAGATTAGTAGTTTAGTTCTTTAAATATAAATAATATATTGGGTCATATATTGAGAATGTTGAGTTTCTTTAGTTTAAATTAAAGTGTACAGTCTAGGCCTGCTCTATGTGAAAAGTGCATTGAGGTAACTGTTGTTGTGATTTGGTGCTGAATAAATAAACCTGAATTATAACATTTGAATTATTGTTAAAATAGTGCTCTACTTGTTTATAGCTGAAACAACATCAGTTATATTTAGTCTCAGATGTTCTTCAGCTGTTTCAGATGTTGTGAGTGTAAGTAACGTTGATGTTTCAGATGGTTGTTTATAGCTGTTTAGTTAATGAACACAGTTATTTGATTTATTTCTAGTAATTGTTGGATTTGACAGTTTGTTCTTCTACTTGTCTTCCTTTGAGTGTTGGAGGCTTCATTCAAACCTGGTAAAACAAATGAAGGACTTTAGAGGTTGTGGTTGAGGTTTCATTACAGCAGCATTTTATCACCACATATATCAGTATTTAACAGTGAATGAAATGAAGTTATTATTACTAGAGATGCACTGATCTGATATTAATATGGGATATCGGCCCTGATATTGACTCTAATAGCTAGATGGGGTATTAGATAATGGAGCCGATCTATTCACTTCAATTCTATGTTTGTGAAGCGTGCTACGTCATGCGTCAGCAGCACACACAGCATGCTGGTAGACTCACTACAATAGTGTGTGTGTGTGTGTGTGTGTGTGTGTGTGTGTGTGTGTGTGTGTATGTTTGCCCAAAAGAGCAATTTTAAGCAACTATTTTTGGTAACACTTTATAACTCTTATTATGAACCAAACATTTAGGTTTATAAATGATTAGGAAATGCTGTGTTAATATTCGTTAACTTAGCCGTGCATCATTTGTAAATATTATTAAATGATTAGTAAAACATTTATTAATAATTTATAGCTACATTGATTTGATTGAAAGCATCATTCAGTGTGATTTAAAGGATAGCTGAAGAAACGTTAATACAAATGTAGCTGCAGGTCATTTAATCCACCCTTACATTATTACAATAAGTTTGATTTGATTAAAGTACGTTTTGATTCAAAATGAGTTTATTTTGATTGACATGTTGAGTTTAATATATATGGAGGACTGAAAGTGCCAAAATGAAATAAATAAATACACCATTAAATAATTACTTAAATGTGTCAATAATTAATTAAATACCAATTCATTGTATGTAAAAAAATATATATATTATTTCACGGTCCTGTGTTGCAGCGCACCATGAATTTATTTTATCTGTCAAACTCACCCATCAAAGTCAGTGGGCGGATTGCTAATACCTGATTGGTTACACTGCACATCAAGTCAAGGCATATTGATTCCAGATAATGGATTGAATGCAGAGCTAGTGAACACACTCCTAAACACTGGGTGGCGCTATTCACATCTACGTTGGTTTTAGATACTCTGTCAAACAAAACTTTTTCTTCAACACTAAAAGTCCAGAGCGAGCGAGGTGCAGGACAAGATGGCTTTAAATCTTGCCCGGAGCTGCTGAGAGAAGCAGCAATGCATACCCTGCTTTATCGTCATATATAAAATCAGGGAGGCCAAAATGTCCCAAATGAACATCATACTGCATTGAAGAAGGCTTTAAACTAGCGATTGAGACCACAAACACATTTTGAAAACGTTTACTGAGGTTAGAAATCAAGTGAGAAGTTGGTGAATTCTCCATTGACTTGTATAGAGACGGAAGTCCTGGTTGCACTTCAGTCTGCTATGATTCTTGATCAAACTTGTACACTTAAGTCTCTACATATGATCTAAGTGCATCAGTTACAGCAACTCCTGGAGTAATGTAGTGTGTTTCAACTGTAGAATGTGATTTAGAGTATGTGAGAAGTTCCTAGATGGTTTACTAGATTCTCCATGCAGAGTATGCATCAAGAGCTCACTACTCACACTCAAATTACCCAAGATGGAACGCAACTAATGAAAAAAACCCAAAATACAAATGTCACAGATCACCACCTCGATGGTTTCAAGCTATAGCGAGGGTATGTTCACTTCCTGTTTTCAAAATAAAAGCACCAAGTCTATCGTTATGGTGTTCTTAATAATAAGCATAAATAATTTGCAGGAACAAAACTTTAAACAGGTGATATTTGGACAAATTAGCGCCACATTGTGGATCTAAAGGGATACTTTCTCACCTAAAAAGGTTAGAAATGTCGATAAAGTGGTATATTTACAGAGTTAGACCTAAAATGAAACCCGCTTCAGCCTGCTGATTTCAGCTCAGGTAGGGACGAAGGCATGCTACTTTAGACCAAAGCAATGGATCAGGCTAGATCAGCGTTAGCCCCGCCCACTGACTTTGATGGGTGAGTTTGACAGATAAAATAAATTCATGGTACTGCAACACAGGACCATGACATAATAAATTAAATAGTGAAATAATTAAATATATTTTTTACATAAAATGAATTGGTATTTAATGAATTGATGACACATTTAATAAAACATTTATGTATTTAATTCCAATTTTAATTAATTAATGACACATTTAAGTAATTATTTAATGGTATATTTATTTATTTCATTTTGGCACTTTCAGTCCTCCATAAATACAAAGTCTGACACTTTAAGTAGAGAGTAGAGTATCTACATGTGCTGTTGTGTTTACACTGTAGGAAAGAGTAAAACCTACCTTGTTTGTTTTCTTGTTTGGGTGGTGAAGCCCTCCTGATTTAAAGGGGTGTAAAAGTTTTTTATATTTTAAATATATAGCGAGGATAAGGACATGTGAAACGTGAACATCCCTCCTGCAGTATGCACAGAGGTTACCTAGCAACGTAAACAGAGCTGATGGAGAAATGGGAAGCGTCAGGGAGAAGAGATGCAGACCTGAGCAGTAGAGCAGTAGAGAGAAGAGATGCAGACCTGAGCAGTAGAGCAGTAGAGAGAAGAGATGCAGACCTGAGCAGTAGAGCAGTAGAGAGAAGAGATGCAGACCTGAGCAGTAGAGCAGCAGAGAGAAGAGATGCATGCATGTTTATTGACAAATGATTGATAACAGGTGAGGCCAGTGAAGCACTTTCTGGGACTATGGGAAAGCTAAACTGTATAGCACCTCTGGCTGCAGTGGATATAAATATGAAGTGTTTAGTTACATATTAACAGCTGATTTATAAATGTTTGTATTAATGTTTCTTCAGCTTTCATTTAAATCACACTGAATGATGACTTTCAATCAAATCATGTATAGCTGCATATTATCTACTAATTATTTACTAGTTGTTTTTAATTTAATTTCATCATTTAATAATGTTTAGAAATGATGCACAAATTATTAACTTATTTGGTTTGCTTTTACAAACATATTAATGTAATTATTTACTAATGATTATGTCATTATTAACTAATGGTTTTCAATCATTTACACATATTAACATTAACATTTCCTAATCATTTATAAACCTATGTAAATGTTCATCATTAGTTTATTATACAAAGTGTTATAAATGTGTTATTACCATTCGTTGTTCTAAAGTGTTTCCCTGTTTTCTAACATGTATAATGTGATAAAAAGAAATCTCACATTTTCCTTTACAAATGTTTTAAAGAGATTTTTGACACATTAAAGCTCAGTGTTATATTTTTAATGCTGATACCCTGATAACATCTTTCTGATGACATCATACTGAAAATAATTCAAATGTCAACAACTAAACATCACACAGTCATCTGTCATACACATCTAAATATTTTATTACATTTATATTTAATTATGTACAGGTCTAATATTGTCAAACCATCATCAGTCAGTAATTGTAGCTGCTTATGGATGTGAAGCTGACAGCAGCAGGTAGCAAAGAGAGATGATCTTTATCAACTGGAACTGTTCACTGAGCTGAACTGAGTCTAAATATCCTGCAGTCACATTAAACATAGTGGACAGTAAAACTGGTTTTCTAGTCAAGATGTCCTCATGTTAACTTAGTGGAGACAGACATGGGATCAGATCACACACACACACTGCACATTATGGAAGCCTCAATGTAACTCCATGTTCTCTCCTTCATCTGCAAGATTAAAGCTAAACAAAGATTCAAAGTCTGCAGGTCTGAGAGAGAGTGATGAGAATGATTGTTTCATTTAAACACACTGAGATACAATTAGCTGAACTGGGAGTGTTCTGGTAGCTTACTGGTTAAGACACATATCTTATAACTACAATGTCAGTGGTTCAGTTCCAGCAGTGGAGCTTGGCTGCATGTTATTCTCTGTCTCTCTCTTCTTGTTTCCTGTTTATCTCTCAGCTACTTTTCATTAAAGGATTTATTCACTTCAAACTGTTTGATCATCAAATGCATGAAGTAAATATAAAGTGTCCTCTTTCATGATAACATATGTTGTAATATTTGTGTCATTACAGACTTTCTCGCTGTTATCTCTCAGAGACTGAGTATGAAGTTGTGGCCTCAGCTCTGAAGACCAACCCCCATCTGACAGATCTGGACCTGAGCTACAACGTCCTGAATGATTCAAAGATGAAGCTTGTGTGTGCTGGACTGGAGAGTCCAAACTGTAAACTGGAGACTCTGAGGTCAGGCCCCTCATAATAAAAACAAAGTACAGAAAAATAGAAAGACAGAAATAAAATGCTAGAATAGAGCATTAAATATAAGATTGCAGCATAAAATAATAAATTAGCTTTAAAATCATTAAAAGGACATAGAGTGCAAATGAAAGATTAAAATGTAAAGTGCTTTAAAAGAGCTCAATTATAAGCACAGAAGAAGAGAAATGTTTTTAACCTGGATTTAAAAGTGTTCACAGTTGGGGCTGATTTCAGTTCTGCTGGTAGTTTGTTCCAGTTGTGTGCAGCATAACAGCTAATAGCTGCTTCACCATGTTTAGTTTGAACTCTGGGCTCAACTATCTGACCTGAGTCAGTAGATGTCAGAGCTCTACTGGGTTTATATTCTACTAACATGTCATCCATGTATTCTGGACCTAAACCATTCAGTGATTTGTAGACCAGTAGCAGAACTTTAAAATCTATTCTATAGCTGACTGGGAGCCAGTGTAAAGACTTTAGAACTGGAGTAATGTGCTCTGATCTCTTTGTTCTGGTTAAAACTGGAGCTGCAGCGTTCTGAATGAGCAGCAGCTGTTTAATGCTTTTTTGTGGGAGTCCAGTCAGAAGACAGTTACAGTAGTCGAGTCTACTTGAGATGAAAGCATGAATCAACTTCTCCTGGTCTGTTTGAGACTTAAAACCCTTCACTCTGGATATGTTCTTAAGCTGATAGAAGCTGTTTTGGTGATTGATTTGATATGACTGCTGTCAGTACGCCAAGGTTTCGGACTTGGTCCCTAGTTTTTAGAGAGAGTGACTCGAGATGTTTACTGACAGTAATCCTCTTCTCTTCATTGCCAAAAACAATGACCTCTGTTTTGTCCTGATTTAATTGAAGGAAATTTTGGTTCATCCAATTAGTTACTTGCTCTAAACAGTGACACAATGACTGTATTGGACTGTAGTCATCTGGGGACAGTGCTAGGTATATGTGTGTCATCTTCATAACTGTGATAGTCTACATTAGAGTTCTGCAGAATTTGACCCAAGGGCAGCATATATAGACTGAACAGTAGGGGTCCAAGAACTGACCCCTGAGGAACTCCACATGTCATAGCCACTCGATCAGATTCATAACTTCCAATGGTCACAAAATAACTCCGCTCTTCCAAGTAGGACCTGAACCAGGCTAGGACTGTTCCGCTGAGTCCTGCCCAAGTTTCCAACCTGTTCAACAGTATACTGTGATCCACAGTGTCAAACGCAGCACTGAGATCCAACAGGACCAGAACTGACACCTTGCCTGAGTCAGTGTTCAACCTTATGTCATTTAGCACTCTAATAAGAGCTGTTTCTGTACTGTGGTGAGGTCAGAAGCCTGATTGAAATTTGTCAAAAAGGCCACTGGAGTTCAATAAATTACTGAGTTGATTAAAAACCACTTTCTCAACGATCTTGGCTATAAAAGGAAGATTTGAGATAGGTCTGTAGTTGGTTAACATGGAAGTATCCAGCGTTCTCTTTTTTAAGAGTGGCTTAATGCAGCTACTTTTAGGAGTTTAGGAAACACACCTGATTTAAGTGAGCTATTTATTACTTGTCGCAAATCTGTTTGGACAGAGTCCACAATAGTCTTAAAGAAATCTGATGGCATTGTGTCAAGACAGCATGTTGATGGTTTTAGATGCTGCTTTGTTTCCTCTATGTTTTTTTGGTCAACTGTTTCAAATTCTGACATCACAGTTGAGTTATTCCTGGGAGGTCTGAGGGATTGCGTCATTTTATTGTTTTGTTGATTTGTGTTGATATTTAACCTTATGGACTGGATTTCTTCACTGAAAAAGCAAATTCATTGCATTTTTCTGTGGAAAGGAGTTCTGGAGCTATCTGTTTATGGGGCTTTGTAAGCTTATCAACCATAGCAAACAGAATACGAGTGTTGTTGATGTTCTTATTAATAATTTCAGAAAAGTGTCGCTGTCTAGCTTTGAGTAACTCATAGTTAAAATTACAAAGACTTTGTTTGTAGAGGTCAAGGTGAATTTGAAATTTATTTTTTCTCTACTTACGCTCTGCTTTCCTGCTTTCTGTTTTTAAAGCCTTTATCATCATAGTGTTCCTCCATGATGTTAAAGCCTTTACCATCATAGTGTTCCTCCATGGTGTTTTCTTTCTGATCAAGGTCTTAGTTTTAATAGGTGCAACAGCATCTATGACCTTTGAGATTTTCCAGTTAAATTTATCCAGGAGTTCATCAACTGACTCTGCACTCACAGTTGGTGACATAGCTATAGCCTCCATAAACTTTGCACTGGTATTCTCATTTATGTACCTTCTTCTAACTGACACAGAGGTTAACTGAACATTTGGAATGATCTTTAAGTCAAAGAACACACAGAAATGATCAGAAAGAGCCAAGTCCTTAACATCAACAGAAGAAATATCAACACCTTTAGATATAACCAGATCCAGAGTGTGTCCTCGAGTGTGTGTGGGCCCTTTCACATGTTGCAAGAGGCCAAAAGTGTCAAGTAGAGCAGAGAGTTCTTTGGCGTTATTGTCTACATGAATATTAAAATCCACTGTTATGATAAAAAAGTTGTGGTCAGTGCAGATAACTGACAGCAGTTCAGCGGTATCTTGGAGGTTAAAAAATAACTTTTGGATCACCTTTTAATAAAAAACAGAGATGTTCAAAAGAGCTAAAATCACCTAATGTAATTTCCTTGCACTGAAATACAGATTTAAAGATGGCAGCAACTCCCCCGCCTTTCTTACCAGTTCGACACTTGTTCATAAAACTAAAATTTGTTGGTGCTGCCTCATTGAGAATAGCACAACAGCTACATTTAGTCAGCCATGTTTCACTAAGAAGTAGAATATCTAGATCATAGGTCATAATGATGTCATTAACTATCAGTGATTTGTTGGCTAGTGATCTGATATTGAGTAGAGCTAACCTTGTGGAGATAACAGGAGACACTGGTATATTTTGAGGTTGACATGCTATACTTAATAAATTAGCAGATTTAATTGAACCCTTGTTATTTCTCACCAGTTTAACCGTTCTTCTGTTACCTGTCATCACAGAGATTGAGAAAGCTACCTGAGCTCATTATTGGTATCAATATTGCAGCCTGGACCCGGCACATATCAGTCAGACTCACAGATGATCTGAGTCAAAGGAGGTGGAGGGGCTCTGTGACTCTTGGATGATGGTTGTTTCCAGCGTGGTGGAATGGGAGGGGCTTGACGATAAGCGAAGTTGAGGGGAGAAGAAGTGGGACTTGGGTGTGGTGTGAGTTGGATTCCAACATTGACAAGGTCATTCATCCTGTCGGTGAAATCCAGAAGTGGGGAGAGAATGAGAGGCTGGATGGGGTCCTGGTGGGTGAAAGTTGGGAGTCTCCTGGTGGGGCTGGGGGAGACTCCTCCTATTGGGTTGTTGGGACTGGGGGAGACTCCTCAGACATAGTGATGTGATGTTGATAGTGATGTTGATCTACACATTTAAAACCTCAACACATCTGATTGGACTATACATTTATTTTAATCTACATCATTTATTATTTATTCAGATTGTGTGGCTGCAGGTTGACAGAGACCAGCTGTGCTCCTCTGGTCTCAGCTCTGAAAGACAACCCCTCCCATCTGAGAGTGCTGGATCTGAGCTACAACGAGCTGCAGGATTCAGACGTGAAGCTACTGTCTGATTTTAAGGAGAATCCAGACTGCAGACTGGAGACTCTGCTGTAAGTTCACTTACTGAAATCAGCCCCAAATGTGAACATTTTTAAATCCAGGTTAAAAACGTTTCTCTTCTCATGTGTTTATGATTGAATTCTTTTAAAGCAAAGTTACATTTTAATCTTTCATTCACACTGTATGTTATTTTAATGATTTTAATACAAAACATTATTTTATGCGGCACTCTCATATTTTATGTTCTATTTTAGTCTAGTTTTTATTTTATTTTTCTCTCTTTCTATTTTTCTGTACTTTTATGTTTGTTATAATTGGGTTCTTTTTTATTGGATGTTTTATTGTTTCTAATTTTTACCATCAAATGTTTGTTTTATGTAAAGCACATTGAGTTGCTGGGAATGAAATGTGTTATATAATTAAAGCTGCCTTGCCTAAAGAGTCACATCTGTAAACAGAAGATCCTCTCAACTAATATCTGTTTGAAACTGATCCAGTTCACTTGATGAAGGAGAAATATTTCTTTATTATATTCTTTAATGTGTTTTAATGAATAATGTCTGATCATTGATATTGATCCTTCAGAGCACACACACACACACACACACACACACACACACACACAGAGAGAGAGAGAGAGAAAAGCTCATTGATGAGGACATAGTAATGTTGAACTACGCATTCAAAACCTGAACACATCTGATTGGATAATAAATGGATTTTAATCTACATCATTTATTCTTTATTCAGATTGGAGGACTGCAGTTCATCAGAGACCAGCTGTGCTCCTCTAGCTTCAGCTCTGAAGTGCAGCCCCTCCCATCTGAGACATCTGAATCTGAATAACAACAAGCTGCAGGATTCAGATGTGAAGCTACTGTCTGATCTTCTGAAGAATCCAGACTGCAGACTGGAGGTTCTGGGGTGAGTTCACTGACTGTCTGTTACTATTGTTAATCTTAATGTTTAAAACATGAACTATACATATATATACATATACATATGTGGCCTGATCATAAAGGATGGGACCAGACACAGGAAAATATTTTTAGTATGTGCTTTAATAATTCTGAGGGTTATGATGATCACAGTAAAATAACAAGCACATTATTTTGCTTCTCACTTTGTGCTCCTGGATCTTAACTGTCTACTACAGAGCTCCAAACACTGGTGCTTATAGGCCAGTCAGTAACATTTACTGTAGACTCTAGCCTGCTCTCCCTCACAGCTAACTTCGTCTTATGAATTTTAACTTTTAGTATCAACAGACAACAGTAGTGTCTGCTTTCCTACATAAAAAGAAATTAAAACACAAATAAATACATTTCTCCAGCCACATAACTTACATATATATATTCCACATTAAATTACAGCAGTTCACTGAAAAACAGTACATTTATAAACAAAAACAAATTCTGCACAAATTCTCTTAAATGAACTCAGAATTCATATTTAAAAGAAAATCATGAACTCACTTGCCGTCCAGTGTGCAGCCTGCGCGCTAAGATGCACACCAGGACACAGCAGTGTGTCTCCTCTCTGCAGCTGGAACAAGCATACTAATCAACAGTTAGGGAAAATCATCTATACCTGATGCTGTAATGGTGACAATCAGTGTATTTATCATTTATTTATTGTCCCGTATTTCAGACCCATCTCCCGAGAATCTCCTGTAATATATTTATGAATAATCGGATCAATGTGAATGAAAGCTCAGACAGGAAGCCGCTGCAGCTCCGTTAGCTTGACAGAAGCTGAAACTCTACATAGCCAAATGTTTGAACTGTCAATAAAAGTGCACATTTTCCAGCCTGCTTCAGACGATGCTGAGTTTACCGACCAATTATCAAAAAATCAGGATGTGTTGTGTGAACTATCGTCATCTTAACCCACTCAGCACCACTGATGGGCAGTAACGTGTTACTGTAATCAGATTACTTTTTTCAAGTAACGAGTAAAGGAAAGGAAACAGTAATTAGATTACTTTCCCGCAAGCAGGCTGCGTTACTAAACTGTGATTTTGTTTGTGACAATCACGTATGAGCGGTGCGACGTCAGAGGTAAACAGACACGTGTGCAGATCAACAAGAGATAACATGGAGTGCAGGAGAGAGCAGCACCATGCAGCGTTTAATGCTTGGAAGTACCAACATTACTTTGAGTTTGACTCGATAAAAAGTGACTAAAACATTAGCGTCTGCTGTACACTCTGTGTGGGTAGAAGACTTTTATCTACAGCGAAACATTCTACCTCAAATCTAAGCAAGCAGCTAGCAAGCCAGCACAGGAATGTGAAAGTCATTGAGAAAGCCCCGGATCCCCCCACTGACATGACCGCTGCGGCTACCACATCCAATCCCACATGGCAAACCTCAGACGGGCCTCTCCTGCTAAACAGCTGAAATTAGACTTAAGAGCCACAGGACTTAGTTTTATATAATAATCTATATTGTGGAGGACATGTTGCCCATTTCCACTGAAGACTCTCCGCATCGATACCGACCAACTGTTGAAATATGTAGATGTTAATAATCCACAATACAGTCAGGAGAGACTTTGATTTGAATGATTTTATTGCTGTATTTTATTTACATCTATTCAAATGAAGGTGTAAACACAAGAAAGAATTATATTTTATACGCTTGAATATGCAGAAATAGAAGTTAACAGAAGAAAGACTTGCTTTATTTTATTTAAATCTGCTGGAATGTGCAGAAAGTAGCTTTAAATGTTCAACAATTTTCTTCAAGTCAGAGACTTGCATTTAATTTAATTTTTGCTTGATGCAATGTGCATAAAGTTACAAGATTGAAACTAATAAAACACGTTTAGAAAAAGAGACTGTTTCATTTGATTCAATTGTATATGATGGAATATGTAGAAAGAATAGAGTTAGGCTGAAAGGTCTATTGCTTTATAGCATATTCAGGTTGTGCATCATGTTTTTGAAAAGTCACTAAGTAAAGTAATCATTAAAGTAACTAATTACTTTTGAAAAGAAGTTATCAGTAAAGTAACTGGATTACTTTCTTGGAGAAGTAATCAGTAACTAATTACTATTTCCAAGTAAGTTGACCAACACAGCTCAGCACTAATATCTCTGCTCATGTTCTGCTGTGTGTTGCGTTAAGCAGCAGATAAAAAGCTGCTGCTGGGAGACAAAATTAATTCTGCTCAATTCAAAAGATTCAAAGTGACAAAAGTGTTTTACATGTGTTTGTACCACAGTGTTAAACTGCAGAGTTTCTGTGATCTTCATGTTTTATTTGAATAAAAATAGAAACATGAATAAATAAATCAATACTAAGTAAGATAAACATGAATAAATATAATAAATACCAAGTAAGCCATACTCATGCTGACAGTATACACACAAACTGTACTTACAAGCATACAACAAATACAATAAGCAGCAAATACACACAGTCATAGATAGTTATTAATGTTGTGCTCATGCAACGATCAAATGTAAATGTGTTGTTACATGTGTTTGTTCCACAGTGTTTCTGTGATCTTCATGTTTTATTTTAATAAATAGAAACATGAATAAATCATAAATAAATACGTTATGGTGAATGTATTTATAGGTATTGAAGTCTAATATTACATCATAAATATTTGTATACTTATTTGCACTAACATCCCTCAAAAAACAGCATTAGCCCGCCTCCACCATACAAGAACCCCCAAGCCCAGCCGGCAGCATTTCAGACACTAGTTCAGGACAGTAGCTGATGTTGAAGCGTGATAAGCAGAATCAAACAGATGAGCAGCTTTTATTGTACACTGGCAGAGACAGCACAGATCTGAAGCCTAAACAGAGGATGACATTTTGTTTGACTCTGACTAACACAGAGTCTGAGGACAGTGAGCTTGGTGAGCCTTACAGCACAGCCACAGCTCTGATCAAGAGTTTTTACAGCTACACACAATATTCAATATGGAAAGTTACTGTGCTTTTAAAAAAAGGTTTAATGGAAACTCAGCCCACTCAAACCTGAACCCAATCACAGTTAAAATACTGGTCCAGTTCAGTGAAGTAAATAATTACTGGACCTTTAACCATGAACCTCACACACTGTTTCAGGTGTAATATGTGTGTTTTATTGTGTTTCACATAAAAGTTTTGGAGTCATTTGTATAAACATATGTGTTTATAAATTAATACAGGTTTACTGCTCATATTTATAAATCTGAACATGTTTTATTCAATAATAATAATAATTAGAACAAAACACTTTTTTACAACAGAACAATTATTATAAAAACTGCTTTTTTTTTGGGGGGGGGGGACTCCTATCATATGAACACCTGCCCCTCTACCCCAGCAGAGCCCATACTAATCTCACCACTGGTCCCAGTTTGGAGTTGATTGATTATAAAAAACACAGATTTTTTGTTGGTGATAATGCAACATGTGTTGTGTGTGTGTGTGGATGTGTGTGTGGATGTGTGTGTGTGTGTGTGTGGATGTTTGTGTGTGTATGTGTGTGTGTACGTCTGTGTGTGCGTGTGTGTTTGTGTGTGTGTGTGTCTACACAGGGCATGTGATGCGTCAGTGCAGTAGTGTTGGAGTAGTAGTGCCTGTAGTTAGTGCATGCTGCCTCTGCTTGCTACTTTTCTGCTTTCAGCTACCGCCGCCGGCTAGCCCTCTGTTCCGGGGATGAAAAGAGGAGCCGAGCGCGTAAGTCTCCTCAGCCGGTACATAGCCTCTCCACTGCCAAGACTCATACTCGCCTCCTCGTGGCCACATATGGTAACTGGTACCCCACGGTATCCAGGCTAAGCTGTACGGGATCTCGGAGCAGCAGTGGGCCCCGGAGACGTGGCATGCAGGCCCACCGGCGTGTGGATACGCCCTGCTGCCCGTCAACCACTGCCCCGGCTGTGGGTAAACAGCTCCCGCTATGGACAAATAGCAAAGACCTCAACGGTGGACCAGGCGGAGGATGATGGCTTACCAAAGGGAAACATCACAACGGCTGGGAAGGCGGACGAAGGCTGCAGCAGAAACGGGTCACCAGTCGTCTTGGAGTCCATGCCACTGGATCCTGACCCCGATCTGTCAAGGTCTGTGTGGTGGCTGTATGTGCACCAGTCTCCCCACACTAAACAAATTCACGCACAGGTGTCTTCTTCAAGGGAATCCACCTAACATCCCGGGTTAAGTCCTGTGGTGACCAGTAAGTGGTGACGGGGGCAGGATTGTGAAGTCTGGAAGCCCACAAGCTGGCACATCAGGCGGTGGATGCCAGATGACCGCTGGGCTCTTGCAAAGAGGCAGAAAGAGCCCTTCGGTAGCTACATCCACGACTGAGCAACCCTTTTTAGGATTCACTCTGCTCACCCTTGACAGGGAAGGGGCTAGAAAAGGTGCCCTAAGAATAGCCTGCCTCAAACCTCCCATCTGGATTACCGCGTTCAGAGGGATCACCAATTTGCGGTCAGAAAAACAGAACTATGAATTTTGGAGCCTGGAATGTGCGCACACTGATGGACAGTGCAACCAGTGACAGGCCGGAGAGGAGAACCGCCATCATTGCTAGAGAACTGAGGAGATGCCTGATTGACATAGCTGCTCTCTCAGAAACTCAATGGGCAGAGGAAGGTCATTTGAAGGAGGAGAAGGGTGGCTACACTTTCTTCTGGAAAGGGAAAGCAGCAGATGAGCTCAGGATCCATGGGGTTGGGTTTGCCATTAGGAACCAGTCACTTCTCTGAACTCCCTGTGGGAATCAGTGAGCGTCTGATGACTCTCCGTCTGGTGCTTGCCAACAACCAGATGGCAAGTCGTGAGTGCCTATGCACCTACCCTTCTTTCCGATGAGGAAATGAAAGAGACGTTCTATGCCTGTCTGGATGAGACACTGTCAAAAATCCCCAAGGAGGACAAGATCATTCTTCTGGGAGATTTGAATGCCAGAGTCGCCCGAGACCACCACCTCTGGAAGGGCAACATTGGCAAGGAAGGCATTGGAAACATCAACTCCAACAGAGTTCTGCTTCTCAGCAAATGTGCTCAGTATGATCTTACCATCACTTACACCATCTTTCACCAGAAGAACAAATTCAAGGCTTCATGGAGACACCCTCGTTCCAAACAGTGGCATCTTATTGATTATGTCATTGTCAGAACCAGGGATCAGCGTGATGTAAACATCACTAAGGCCATGATCAACTCCGACGACTGCTGGACAGATCACCACCTTATACGATCCACGATGTCCATCAAACTCAAGAGGAAGAGGAGATTGCAGAAGAAGATCGCCAGGCTCTATGGAACATACTGTCGAGGTATGGCTGCCCGGACAAATACATCAGAATCCTGAGGCTACTCCATGATGGAATGATAGCCACGGTGCTCAGCAACAGCGGCTACATATCTGAGCCTTTCACCATGGAGACAGGGGTCAAACAGGGATGCATTATTGCACCCACCCTGTTTTCCGTCTTTATTCCTGCCATACTTCACATCATGGCAAAGACCTACCATAGGGAATTCCGATCCAGTACAGAACCGATGGTAGGCTCTTTAACCTTGCCAGGTTCAAAGCCAAAAGCAAGGTTAGAAACACCACCATTATGGAGCTCCAGTATGCAGATGACAATGCCATAGCAGCACACTCCACAGAAGACCTACAGGGTATTCTGAATGCCTTTGCTAAGGCATACAGAGCCCTGGGTCTAGCTTTAAACATCAAGAAGACCCAGGTGCTATACCAACCTCCACCCAATCAGCTGTTTATTCCACCCATCATAAAAGTGGACAACACCAGTGGCGGCTGCTGGTGTTTTAAACAGGGGAAGCTCATATTGAAGCGAGGCAGTTACAATAAAAGGAGTGTTTAATTGAGGCTGTTGTATGCTTCATCTATGCCATAGAACCACATCAACACACACACACTTAACACCTGAATTATTCAACATAAACGTGTTAATTCATATTTAATATATAAGACCTAATCTAATCTAATTAATTAGACCAATAATATTGTTTTCTGTACCATTTTGCAATGTAACTCTCCTCTCTGCTCGGACTGCAGCTGGGACTGCTGTACGAGGCTGCTGTGAACCTGACTGTGAGTGCTTTGGGACGGGGGCAGGGCTCACAGCAGCACCCGCTGCTCGTTGAGGACAGAGTGATACGTGCTTTCATGTCAGAGTCTCCAAAACATCAGAAAACTCTCTAATAACACCAGAAAAAAACTCGCTAGATATGTCGATAGTCGCCTTTGAGAAAAAAAGTCGCCAAGAAGAGTTGGAAAGTCGCCAGATTTAGCGAGAAAGTCAAGCTACACTGGCAAAACTACACTAAGAAGAGTCAGCCTATCCAAAGCTGTCTGTCAAGGGCTTTGAGCCCTATAAAACATTTCATCCAATCATCATACAGAAGCAGAGCGTCCGACCCCGCCCACTGCTCCATTGACCGCCAGAGACGCTCAGCGTCCAGGGGCGGGACGAGTTTGTCGCATTATCCAATGAGCGTCTTATCCTGGCTTGTCCCGCCCTAGCCAAAACAGCTGTTGGGAGAAGCCCCATTGAACACCGTTGACGCTCAGCGTCCGCAGCGGACTGACTGTGTGATCGGGAAATCACGTTGGAAAATAACAGCGTTGGCAATAAACAGCTGGTTACAGGATGTCATAGTTGTAAAATTGAACGCATTCAAGTGCAGATTTGATGTAAATATAATTTTAGTGTGAATTTAATATGACAGTTGTGACGATTTATTTGATGAAATTTTAGGGGAAGCTGAGCTTCCCTTGTTGTCTCAGAGCAATCGCCACTGGACAACACCCCTCTCGAGAATGTTGACCACTTCCCTTACCTCGGCAGTCTTCTCTCCTCCAAAGCGGACATTGACGCTGAGATCAACCACCGCCTGAGCTGTGCCAATGGAGCATATGCCAGACAAAGGGAAACGGTCTTTGAAGACCAAAATCTCAGGGTTGACACCAAGCTCCTGGTCTACGAGGCCGTGGTTCTCCCCACCTTGCTGTATGGGGTAGAATCATAGACCACCTACAGCAGGCGCCTGAGAGCTCTGGAACAGCATCACCAGAGAACCTTGAGGAAGATACTGAGGATCAAATGGGAGGACAGATGCACAAACATCAGTGTTCTGGCACAGGCCAAAATGTCCAGCATCACCACCACAATAATGACACACCAACTCCGATGGACCAGCCATCTCATACGCATGGCCGACACCCGTCTCCCAAAACAAATTCTTTATTCTGAACTGGAGAGAGGTCCGCGAGCTTCAGGCGGGCAAAAGAAACGGTTCAAGGACAACATCAAGACAAACCTTAAAAATTTCTGTATTTCATCTCCTGACTGGGAGCACATGGCTCTGAACAGGCACCGATGGAAGGAAGCGGTGCAAGAAGGTGCTGCGCACTATGAGGGGGAACTCCACCGTGTCGCAGAAACAAAGCGACAGCTCCGCAAGGAAAGACAGGAAAAGGCTCCAGCACAACCACAACCCACTACCACTTTCCCATGTCAACACTGTACCAAAATATGTGGGTCACGGATCGGCCTCTATGCCCACCTGAAGACCCACAAATAGACTACCCCATGCAGAAGACAGTCATACTCGTTTCGAGTGACCGCCAATGATGATGATGATGGATGTCTGTGTGTGTGTGTGTGTGTGTGTGTGTGTGGATGTTTGTGTGTGTGTGTGTATCTGTGTGCGTGTGTGTGTATCTGTGTGTGCGCATGTGTGTGTGTGTGTGTGTCTGTGTGTGCGGATGTCTGTGTGTGTGTGTGTGTGTGTCTGTGTGTGCGTGTGTGTGTATGTGTGTGTGCCCCCCAATATAATGGTAGGGGAATCACTGGAATAGCTACTGGTGCATTCATATAAACTAGTCTCAGAAAACTGTTTTTCAGCATGACCCCCCCCCCCAAATAGACTTACACACACACACACACACACACACACACACACACACACACACATTTTAGAGAAAAGCTGATTGATGAGGACATAGTAATGTTGAACTACACATTTAAAAACTGAACACATCTGATTGGATTATAAATGGATTTTAATCTACATCATTTATTCTTTATTCAGATTGGAGGACTGCGGTTCATCAGAGACCAGCTGTGCTCCTCTGGCTTCAGCTCTGAAGTGCAACCCCTCCCATCTGAGACATCTGGATCTGAGTGGCAACAAGCTGCAGGATTCAGTCGTGGAGCTACTGTCTGATCTTCTGAAGAATCCAGACTGTAGACTGAAGGATCTGCTGTAAGTTCACTGACTGTCTGTTATTATTGTTGATCTTAATGTGTAACAACTGAATCTAATTTATGTTCATACATAACTTACATCTATGAAGTTTTTTCTATATTTTCAGTAATTTAAAGTTTAGTGTGTTTTTATAAAAGATGACTGATTTTTAAAGAAACTGTAGAAAATGTTCACTGTTAGTTGTTAAAGTCAATGAATGTTTATAATTGTTGGTAAAGAGTCACATCTGTATACAGAAGATCCTCCCAACTAATATCTGTTTCTATTTCTTTATTATATTCTTTAATGGGTTTTAATGAATAATGTCTGATCATTGATATTGATCCTTCAGAACACACACACACACACACACACACACACACACACACACACACACACCAGACAAAGTTAGTGTTATAGTCACACAAAGGATGTAAGCCTAAATGTAAACACAATAGTTCATACTATTAATAATAATAGTTCATTTAGTCAGATGAGACTAGACGACAAATATTCATCAACAACCGTTTTTTCCATAACTGAGACGAGACGATGACGAGACGGCACCAATGTCCTTAAACACTGACTCTGACTAAATTAACACGCAGACTAAATCTACTTCATTAAATAAAAACTTAAATAAAATATCTATCTTTCTTTTTTCATCAAAAAACAAAGAGACAACATATTAAATAGTTTCTCTCCTTCTAAATTACAATCTAAACAGTGCATTTATTGGATGTGTGTTAGTTTAGCTTCCTGTGTTCGTGCATGGTGACGTGTGTGACTCTGTGAGGAACAGCGTTACCCGGGCAACGCTCCATCCTCTGCCCGGTGTCCTCCTACCCCACCGGGAGCGTTACAGCAGTGGAGGTAGTCACGGCAACAGCCCACCTTTTAAATTAAGTTACTCTGTTAATACAGTCATTACGGCAATCAAATCTGAACGAGTGTCTTTAGGCTACCGTAATTACAGGAGTAGCAGCACAACTAAACAGTCCGATTTTGTTAACTTGCTCAAATTTAGTTGATTTGGTCTTTTACTCTGATTTGTGTGCTTCTATTGTGGGTCAGTAGCTACGTAGATAAATGCTGTCTTTATCTGTTTTATTCCTGTTTGTTGCTGAAATACGATCGGGAGGCTGCACAGGTTGTTTTATATTGACAGTTGACAGGAAGTGATTGGGTTAGGGTTAGGGTTATGTTGATTCTGTGTCTGACTTCCTGTCAGGTGCGCTCTGCGTTGTTGAGCTTGACGTTTTCTCTGATGACAGCAACAGTAGGAAGAAAAAGACGACTGGATATTTGGTCCCTTTTTATAAATATGCAAATCAGAAGATGTTTAATATCTGGATGTATTTCTGTGACTAACAGACCAGACGCCTTTAATCATTCAACATGTGTAGCTACTTCATCAGGTAATGAGAACATCAATCTGGTGAGATGAGTGAGAAAACTAGATTGACTGAAATGTTAATTAACATTAATAATAATACTTTATTTTTGGGTAGGGACATTGCACATTGATGAACATTGATATTTAAACATCTCTGTAAACATGCCGGATTATAGTAAAGCTGCTAATTTGCATCCCTGTGAATAAAATAAATTTAAAAAAGAATACAAATAGAGGAGACAGCAAATAAATAGATAAAATACAAATAAAGGAGCGAACACACACAGCACAATACACAATCAAAAGGATATCAGATCCAGAAAGGATACAACAATGTAAAAAAAGTCATGTTCAGTTAGTGTCAAGTCAAGATAGTGGTCGCATTTTTGATTAGATTTGAGCCATTGTTTTACTTTTCCTTTAAAAGAAGAGTATGTGGGGCATTCCCTTATTGTGGAGGGAAGACCATTCCAGATGCTGTCTGTCTTATAGCAACGTTTTAACAACCAAGTTAATATTTAATGCAGAAAGTAACTCACCTGGTTTATACTGTTTAAGCCAACTGTCAAAGGAATATGTTGCTTTAGATTTCCTAGTTTCACTCCTTATTTTAGTGTAATGTGTGTTTAGTTACAGTGAGCTGCATTTTGTATTGTGTATTAAATTTAGAGCTCAGTAACATTACTCTTTATTACTGAGCTTAAAAGGGGCTCAGATGGTTGTAACTGTGCTAGTTAGCCTGTGGGAGCTAGCTGCTGTTTATCTGATATTCTCCTGTTAGCTTTGAGGAAGACTTCAGATGAAGAGTAACTGCTTGTTCCCTCTGGTTACTGGAGAGGAAGTGACGGCTGCTCATATACAACCTCATGGACAACTTTCAGCATGTCATTTCCTAATTACAGGTCATTAAAGGAACCCTTGGACTCCCACTAAAAGAGACACTTTTTAAATATTAGGGTCTTTGAGTTTTACTCCATGGAACATCTGATTGGATTATAAATGGATTTTAATCTACATCATTTATTCAGGTTGGCTGACTGCAGTTGGTCAGAGACCAGCTGTGCTTCTCTGGTCTCAGCTCTGAAGTGCAACCCCTCCCATCTGAGACTGCTGGATCTGGGTAACAACAAGCTGCAGGATTCAGGAGTGGAGCTGCTGTCTGATGTTCTGAAGAGCCCAGAATGCAGACTGGAGTATCTGAGGTCAGACTCAATTTCTTACTTCTGTGTTGACTTTAATATGATGTGACAGTTGTGGTGACACTAACCTGCAGACATAAAGCTGATATTATGCTGATCAACACTGAATATCTTCATGGGAAAGTCTACTTTCTTCTTCAGTGGTTTAGTCCATTGATAAAATCCTACACTGGATAATTCACTCTGAACCTCTCAAACTGTTTTTTGTATTTTGTATTTGACAGTTTTTAAGCTGCATCCTGTTGGGTTCAGATCTTTGGAGTTTCCAACTTCTAGACTTCAGGGCCGGACAAAGAAATAGATTTCCAGATTAATTGTGATTCTTATTTGAATGATCAGTAATCAATTCTTGAGATCCAGAGATGGATCTTTGCATTGTGCCTTTACTCAGTAAACTCGTGTACATGTGCACTGTGTTGTGTGTCTGCAGTGTTTCAGTTAGAGCAGCATTGTAGTGGAGATTTGTCCTTAACTTGAAATAAATAAATAAACTGAAGATCAAACGGCCACTGAGGCACCTCAGGAATGAATCTTATAGGCAGGCAAGCATGAAGTTTCTTTTTATTTGAACATTTAGCAAACAAAGCTCATGACCATAGGTGAGGGTAGGAACGAAGATCGACTGGTAAATTGAGAGCTTCGCCTTTCGGCTCAGCTCTCTCTTCACCACGACGGATCTGTGCAGAGTCCGCATTACTGCAGACGCCGCACCGATCCGCCTGTCGATCTCCCGTTCCATCCTTCCCTCACTCGTGAACAAGACCCCGAGGTACTTGAACTCCTCCACTTGAGGCAGAATCTCATCCCCGACCCGAAGAGTGCACTCCACCCTTTTCCGGTTGAGGACCATGGCCTCGGATTTGGAGGTGCTGATTCTCATTCCGGCCGCTTCACACTCGGCTGTGAACCGATCCAGTGAGAGTTGGAGGTCACGGTCTGATGAAGCCAACAGGACCACATCATCTGCAAAAAGCAGTGACCCAATCCTGAGGTCACCAAACCGGACCCCCTCTACACCCTGGCTGCGCCTAGAAATCCTGTCCATAAAAATTATGAACAGGATCGGTGACAAAGGGCAGCCCTGGCGGAGTCCAACTCTCACCGGAAACAAGTCCGACTTATTGCCGGAAATGCGGACCAAGCTCTGACACCGGTCATACAGGGAACGGACGGCCCTTATCAGGGCGTCCGATATCCCGTATTCCCGGAGAACCCCCCACAGAATCCCCCGAGGGACACGGTCGAATGCCTTCTCCAAGTCCACAAAACACATGTGGACTGGTTGGGCAAACTCCCATGCACCCTCAAGGATCCTGCAGAGGGTGTAGAGCTGGTCCACTGTTCCACGGCCCGGACGAAAACCACACTGCTCCTCCTGGATCCGAGATTCGACTATCCGACGGACCCTCCTCTCCAGCACCCCCGAATAGACCTTACCAGGGAGGCTGAGGAGTGTGATTCCCCTGTAATTGGAACACACCCTCCGGTCCCCCTTCTTAAAAAGAGGGACCACCACCCCAGTCTGCCAATCCAGAGGCACTGCCCCCGATGTCCACGCGATGCTGCAGAGTCGTGTCAACCATGACAGCCCCACAGCATCCAGGGCCTTGAGGAACTCGGGGCGGATCTCATCCACCCCCGGGGCCCTGCCACCGAGGAGCTTTTTAACCACCTCGGCGACCTCAGCCCCAGAGATAGGAGAGCCCACACCCGAGCCCCCAGGCCCTGCTTCTTTACCAGAAGGCGTGTTGGTGGGATTGAGGAGGTCTTCGAAGTATTCCTTCCACCGATCCACAACGTCCCGAGTCGAGGTCAGCAGCACACCGTCCCCACCGTACACAGTGTTTACGGTGCACTGCTTCCCCCTCCTGAGACGCCGGATGGTGGTCCAGAATCTCTTCGAAGCCGTCTGGAAGTGTTTTTCCATGGCCTCACCGAACTCCTCCCATGTCCGGGTTTTTGCCTCAGCGACCGCCCTAGCTGCATTCCGCTTGGCCTGCCGGTACCCGTCTGCTGCCTCCGGAGTCCTACAGGCCAAAAAGGCCCTATAGGACTCCTTCTTCAGCTTGACGGCATCCCTCACCGCCGGTGTCCACCAGCGGGTTCGGGGATTGCCGCCCCGACAGGCACCGACCACCTTGCGGCCACAGCTCCAGTCGGCCGCCTTAACAATGGAGGCACGGAACATGGCCCACTCGGACTCAATGTCCCCCGCCTCCCCCGGCACATGGTCGAAGCTCTCCCGGAGGTGGGAGTTGAAACTCTCTCTGACAGGAGACTCTGCCAGACGTTCCCAGCAGACCCTCACAATGCGTTTGGGCCTGCCAGGTCTGCCCGGCATCCTCCCCCACCATCGGAGCCAACTCACCACCAGGTGGTGATCAGTTGACAGCTCCGCCCCTCTCTTCACCCGAGTGTCCAAGACATGCGGCCGCAAGTCCGCCGACACGACAGGTCCGGGGGGGGGGGGGGAGGGGCCAGACAAAAGGTAGCTCAGAAAACCCCAATGATGAATACGACCATTGGATCTTTGTGTCCCTTGCCCGGACGCGGGTCACCGGGGCCCCCCCCTGGAGCCAGGCCTGGGGGCGGGGCTCGGAGGCGAACGCCTGGTGGCCGGGCCTTCCCCCATGGGGCCCGGCCGGGCATAGCCCGAAAAAGGGACATGGGACCCCTCTCCCACCGACCCACCACCAGTGAGAGGGGCCAAAGGGGTCGTGTGCGCTGTGAGCTGGGCAGCGGCCGAAGGCGGGGACCTTGGCGGTCCGATCCTCGGCTGCAGAAGCTAGCTCTAGGGACGTGGAACGTCACCTCTCTGGTGGGGAAGGAGCCTGAGCTGGTGCGTGAGGTTGAGAAGTTCCGGCTAGATATAGTCGGCCTCACCTCGACGCACAGCAAGGGCTCTGGAACCAGTCTCCTCGAGAGGGGTTGGACAAGATCGCGGGTACAAGCGGCCGAAATGAGCTTCCTCCGTAGGGTGGCTGGGCTCTCCCTTAGAGATAGGGTGAGAAGCTCAGTTATCCGGAGGGAGCTCGGAGTAGACCCGCTGCTCCTCCACGTCGAGAGGAGCCAGATGAGGTGGTTTGGGCATCTAGTCAGGATGCCTCCCGGACGCCTCCCTGGTGAGGTGTTCAGGGCACGTCCCACCGGTAGGAGACCTCGGGGAAGACCCAGGACACGCTGGAGAGACTATGTCTCTCGGCTGGCCTGGGAACGCCTCGGGGTCCCCCGGGAAGAGCTGGACGAAGTGGCTGGGGAGAGGGAAGTCTGGGCTTCCCTGCTTAGGCTGCTGCCCCCGCGACCCGACCCCGGATAAGCGGTAGAAGATGGATGGATGGATGGCATTTAGCAAACAGACAAATAACAATGTCGTCTGCTGCCTCTCTTGCCCTGGTATGAAACCATATGTCCTTCCTGGTGCCTGCTGGTCCTCTACCTGTCTATCTATAGAAATACATTCACCTCTGTGCCCCAAGCTGCACACTACCTTCAAAATAAAAGCATCAACCAGTACTCAAATTAACCTTTACTTATATACTTATATTATAATCTAATTAACCAAGCTATATTCTTCTAAACAGCAACAAAAAAATACACAAACATTTAATTATCAATTTACCAAAAATAATAAATAGCTCCAACAAGCATTAGTATAGATGGAGTCAGTGGAGCTGCAGAGTTTAAGAGGTGAAGTCATTACGTCTTTATTGAAGTAGCAGCATGTTGTCATTAATATTAATGAGAGCTCCTTTTCACTGTTTGTATTTGACAGTTTTTAACCTGCATCCTGTTGATGGAGTTTCTATTTTCTAAACTTCTTCAGCTCTGAACAGATTATGAAACACTGAATGATTTCAAACATGAACTTTGTCTTTTAAAGTGACATCTTTTATTCTTTATTCAGTTTGGTTGGCTGCAGTTTGTCAAAGATCAGCTGTGATTATCTGGCTGCAGCTCTGAAGTACAACCCCTCCCATCTGAGATGGCTGAATCTGAGAGGAAACAACCTGAAGGATTCAGACGTGAAGCTGCTGTCTGATCTTAAGAAGAGTCTACGCTGCAGACTGGAGGAACTGAGGTCAGTAGAGAGTTGGAGCAGATTATTAAGAGCTGTGAGTTATATTAGATTAACACTGTCATCTAGTGTCATCACGGAGGAGGAGAGAGGGGGAGGAAGGAAGAGAGGAGAGGAGGAGTGGGAGAGGAGGAGAGAGAAGAGGAGAGAGGAAGAAAGGAGAGGAAGAGGAGGAGAGCAGAGAGGAGGACAGAGACGAAGAGGAAAAGAGGAGAGGAAGAGGAGAGTAGAGTAGAGAGGAGGAAAGAGGAGGGGAGGAGGGGAGAGGAAGAGGAGAGAGGAGGAGAGGAAGAGGAACAGGAGGAGAGGAGAGCGGAAGAGAGAGGAGAGTAGAGAGGAGAGGAAGAGAGAGAGGAAGAGGAGAGGAACAGGGAGAGGGGAAGAGGAGGAGGAGGAGGAGGAGAGGAAGAGAAGGAGGAGAGGAAGAGGAGGACACAGGAAGAGGAGGACAGAGGAAGAGGAGTAGTAAGTGCAGGAGCAAGTTGTTTAACGTTAGCTCCTAACAGGAGAACATCAGCGTCTCTTTGACGTTTCTCAGAGCAGGTTTCACTCGCTATCTGAGGACGTTTAATGTTCCACTGCTGCTGGGAGAAAACTGTAGACTCAGCATTTGGTTTTAGTCTTCTTCTAACCAGCAGCAGCCGTTAGCTCTTTAACAGCTGTGCTCACTAAATGCATCAAACACATCAAGACTGAAGTGGTGAGAACACAGCAGCGGCTCTTTATTGCTCCACTTCTGGTCTGAACAGGACTGAAGTCCCTGCTGCTCTTTATACTGGATGTGCTGCATCACTGACTGACAGCTGATCAAGTGAGTCTCACTAAACACTCATTGATCTCCTCTGTTCTTTCTCCTCACATCAGCTGGTGATGATCTCTGTCAGAGTGAGAGTGAACATCCAGGAGTGTTGAGAGAGGATCAGCTGGATCCTGATGATCCATCTGGAGTCTGGATCTGGATTTTGTCGTCTTCACTTAAGTCTCTTAACTGACTCCAAACTGAACAGTTATCTCTGGATTTAGCTGAAGTCAGCACTTTACAGATGAGTTGTACATGAGCAGTTTGATGTAAATAAAGATAAAAACAGGTGTTATAAGTCAGACTGTGAGTCTGGGCTCATATTTATCAAGCGTCTCAGAATCACACTGAGAGTTAACGAGGACTAAAACTAATGAATGAAGCAGAAGAGAATTGATACTGAGGGAGAAAAAACTATCTACATAAACAGTCAAAACTATTAAACATAAAAAAATAAATGAAAATGTATAAATTGTAAAGTTAAAATGATAAATTAGGGGAATGGATTGGAATCATAAAATAAATATATAACATGGTAAAGTTAACTTTCTCCCTGAATCTATGTTTGGACAAATGTTCCAGTTACTGAAGGAAATCAACTCATTTTGATTCAGTGGCTCCTCAACATGACAATGTGTAATTAATAGAAATGTATGTATGTATATATATGTGAGTACGTAAGAAGGTGCAGATTAATGTGTATACATGTATGTGCCTATGCAAATATATCTGTATATTCATATATGTATATGTACATTTATACATAAGAGCAAATGTTTGTAAGTCTTATGTTGTAGGAACACAACAGCGCCCTCTGGTGAGCACCGGGAACATCATCAAACCGACTGTGGATTTCTGTTTGGATTTGTAATAATGCCTTCTCAGTGCTCACTGTATGATCACACAAGAGGAAGTATCTCTGAAATATAAAGACACAAACTGATCTAACAGGACAAGTTATAACTGGAGTCAATAACTCCTCAATTTGACTCTTTCTCTATAAATGTACAAACGGTGCCAACGTCACTCAGTTTGTTATTTTTTGTATTCTACAATTCACATAATTAAATAAAAATGAAGATTTAAAACATTTTAATACATTGGTCTTCAATTAAAAGTTGAGTTTATTACATTCATTATCTTCAGTGTAGAGAATGAAATATGACACAAATATTAATAAATACTGAAATAGCCTAATGTAGAAATAAATGCAAGATATTAATTAAACTACTTTTCCATGAACATTATTGATTTAATATTAGTCTATACTCAGAACTCAATAAACTCTGAATTCTCAGTTTCTATTCAACTCCATAATAACTTATACATACTCAGTGTTGGGGAGTAAATAGTTCCATGTAACAGTGTGATGTAATTTAATTATAAAATAAATGTAAGTGTAATCTGTTACAGTTACTGAGAAAAAATGTCTTTAAATTACAGTTACTGATGAAAATGTTGATGATTACAAAAGAGGTTACATCTAAATGTTTCTTGTTAAAAGGCTATATGTTGAATAATATGCGTTCTTTTGCTTTGCATGTTTTTGATGTGCACGATTACTTTTGAAAACAATATTTTTTCATGTTTAGTAAATAAATCATGATGTGGGCTTAAATGGAGTCAAAGTACCAATTAAACCAACTTAATTCATCAAATATCTTTATTTTATATTCCAACATCTGCATGAACTAATGATAAATGTTGCTTTATATGAAATGATCTACCTCATAAATCATGTCAGTAGGAAGGAAGGAAGGAAGGAGGGAACATTTACCCTAACAGATGAAAACATTGGTTAGAAAATCATCAAATGTAATAAGTTACATTACTTTGATGAAGTCATTGGAATAGTTACATTACTTATTACCTTTTAAACAGAGTAACTACTCAACCCTACATACTTTATATTTAACTACATATTTATACATACTTGTACACATTCATTTATTTATTTATTTATACGTGAATAAAATAGAATAAAATAGAATCTTCATTATCATTGTATAAGTTGCCTACAACGAAATTGGATGCAATCTTTTGGTGCAAAACAAAACCAAACAAAAAACTATTAATAAATAAATAAATAACGGCTCCATGTATTTATACATACATAAATATATGTATAAACACACATAATGTATTTATTTATATCATATGTATTTTTAAGTCATGTTTTGTCCTCCATATAGCGGCAGTGATGAAGAACTCGTTTACCCATAATGCTTTGCCTCCTTCCGTTTTCCAATCAGTCGTAAGATGGCGGACCGGCGGCGAAGGAGGAGGCGCGTGTCCCAGGACAGCGAGGACGACGACGAGTCCGGTTCGGGCTCGGACAGCGGGAGGTCGGGTTCCCCGGCGACCAAGAACCGGGGGAGAGAGCCGGCCCCGGTGGAGGCTCTAACGGGCCGAGTTGAGCCGAAGAAGGACGTGGAGTCCGAGTGTGTGAGTAGCGAACTGCCAGAGAGCTAACGGGTTAGCCCGCCGAGCTGCCGGTGTTACGGTTTATCTGGTCCCCGTGTTAACTGGTGTTACGGTTTAACTGGTGACCGTTTAACTGGTAACCGTTTAACTGGTCCCCGTGTTAACTGGTGTCACGGTTAAACTGGTGACCGCGTTAACTGGTGTTACGGTTTAACTGATGACCGTGTTCACTGATGTTACGGTTAAACTGGTGTTACGGTTTAACTGGTGACCGTGTTAACTGGTGTTACGGTTAAACTGGTGACCGTGTTAACTGGTGTTACGGTTTAACTGGTGACTGTGTAAACTGGTGGACTGTGTTAACTGGTGACTGTTAACTGGTGACCGTGTTAACTGGTGTTACGGATTAACTGGTGACTCTCTCCCAAAGAAACCCTTTGATTTTAGTTTAATCATTTGAAAAAATACACATTCATCTGTTTAATTGTTAAGTTAAATTGTTTTCAGATGACTCATTCACCTCTCGTAACGTAATGTAATTTGAGAGTCACCAGTTAAACTGTAACACCAGTTAAACCGTAACACCACCAGTAGCAGCTACTCACTGAGTAGTTTGCAGCCGGTGTTTCGGTTTATCTGGTGACTCTCACATTACATTATGAGAGCTGAATGAGTCATCTGAACATAGTTTAACTTCCATAAATAGTTAGTGTAATTTCGATATTAAACACAGATTGAAAGTATGTGTTTAGAAAAAACCACGACACAAACACATAACCAATGGAGGACATGGAGGTGATGGTTTACTTGCTGCTGTATGTGTCTTTCTGGCTCACACAAAGCAAGAGAAGAGAAACCAATCTCTGTAACGCTGTTGTTGGTGTTTAAAAATGCCGGCTTTGATTCTTGTGTGAGACGGCTCATGACTCTTCCTGCGACTCTCTGACCAATCAGAGGCTGGCAGTCTGATGACGTCACATTTAGTATCGTCTCGGCTCGCTTGGAACCTCAGCAAAGCAGATACTAAAGAAGCAGCAGGTACCAGGAACTATCACTGATGGAGACGAGCCGAGTAGAGCTGGAACTGTAAAGTGGAAAAGCGCTCCCCGACTCCTCCCGCACCCCGACTCCTCCCGCTCCCCGACTCCTCCCGCTCCCCATCCCCACACAGAATCATAACCGCATGTATAGAAGTATAATCAATCATTTGTTCGTATCATGTCAGCTAGGCACACGTCAACACCATACAACGGTAGCAGCGCTTTTAAAAGAAGCTGAGCCCGATGCTCCGAGCCAAACCCCCCCCCCCCCCCCGATGTCTTCTCTGCTATATTTCGGCGGGGATATCGCATCTTGTTCCGTGATCTTATCCAGAAAATAAACAGTCGGTGTATTGCTGATGAAATGAATGATGGTTAATTGCAGCCTTCGTGTTGTTCAGCATCAGTTCGCTGAGATACTCTCTCAGTCCTGCGGTCGTAACGCTGACTTCCTGTTTCCGTTTGTCTTGCAGGAAAGTGAAGATGGAGTCGGTGAAGGTAAGACATGAAAACATTCTGCATCGTACTATTCAACGTCTGTTAATGAAAACCGCTGTTGAGCTTTTAATTCTGACTCTCTGATGATCTTTGTTTGTCCAGCCGTCCTCTCAGACTACGACAGCGCAGATCCAGAAGAAAATGGCTCCCACTCAGAGGTAAACACAGCTGGACCTGCAACAGTCAGTCCCTTTTGTCTCCAACTAGTTTGATCTGAATCTGTTCATGTTTTTAAATCATATTTATGTGAATATTTCTTTGAGACATTTAAGGAAGTTCTCTTTGTTTTCTGACATGTTATGGACTGATTAATCATTTAATCTATAAAATAACTGGCAGATAAATCAGTAAATGAAAATAATCGTTAGCTGCAGCTTGGTCTGCTGAAGGGGAAATTTCACTGACAGCTTTTCTGCTCCGTCAGGGAGTGGAGGAGGAGGAGGAGGAGGCGGCAGCGCTGAGTGAGGAAGAGGCTCCAGCAGCAGCCAAAGAGCCCGTTCCCTCTGCTGCCGAGGTCCAAACACAGGGGGAGGAAGAGGGGCAGGAGGAAGGAGAGGAGGACGCAGAGGAAAAGGAAGAAGTAGAGAGCAAAGAGGAGAGCAAAGTGGAGGAGAAAGGAAACCTAGCTGGAGAGAGACAGAGCGGAGACGGACAGGTGAGACACGCTGAACCTCACCTTTTCATCACAGTGTGCACTAAATCTTTATATTTTAGCATCTGTTAACATAATTGCTGATTAGAGCATAAAATATGGATTAATACGCCGAAGCAAATAGTCCCCAAAATATGAGCTGTTTTCTTTAGTTTCAGTTTATGTAAAAACTTCAGTGGCCAGAAAATGACTGAACATGAAACACAATGAGAACGAGTCAGATTCCTTTCCTTTAACATCACATACTGCTCGGGTCAAATTTGACCCATTTTGACATTTTTATGATCTATTAGTGAAGACTGATCAATAAAGTGACTAACTATCACCCTAAATGTCTTTTACTTTGAAATTTGATGACTTTTCCTAAAGTGGCTCAAAATGCACAAATATATTAAATGTTATATTTTAGTATAGAAGCTACTAATGTTAGTCATTGAGGCTGTTCTGGGTCACATGATCTCCGTATCTATGTCCATGTGTTTTAGTGAAATGAATAGTTAATAGTTTTAATAAGATAGTAGTTATGAGGATGAAGACTGATGGCTCTAATGGTTCTACAATAAACCCCACACTTCCACAAAGCTTCCTTCCCTCCTTCCCTTCCCTCCTTCCCTCCTTCCTTCCTCTGCTCATTTTACCTTTACATAGAAAATAACATTTAACCACCAAAAAGAGATGAAAACATGATTAATAGAGACTTCAATTAACTAAAGAAACCTAAAAACTACCAAAAACAGATTCAAAAATGAGTAAAATCAACCTCCAGTCAGTTTGAGTGACAGCTGCCATCTGGTTGCCATGGTAACGTAGAGATGGAGAGACTAAGGAGACTCAAAACTAGCAATAAAATAACATTAGCATCATTATGTCTCTGTTGTATTTTCATGTCTGAGGTAAAACATGATGTTGTGTGATAGGAGATGTTTAGTCTCTCTGCTCTGAAACATGAATCAAGCTTTAATCACATTTATTGATCAGTCAGATTATTGATTATTGATGCTTTCTAAACACATCTGAGCTTCAACGTTTGGTAGAAACACTTTTTAAGAGGAGAACAAACTGAGAGGAGAGAATATGAACAGGAAGTAAAGGGTTGTGTCAGTCAGTCAGTGAGACGTTTTTGTTTTACCTCCAACTGATGAAAATACAAACCCGCAGGAGTCGACGGACGATCCCGAGACGAAGGCGGGAGGAAAACCCGGCCAGAAGCTGGACGACGATGAGGACCGAAAGAACCCGGCTTACATTCCCAGGAAGGGTCTGTTCTTCGAGCACGACGTCAGAGGACACACTCAGGAGGAGGAGAGGTACCAAACCCGCTCAGGACCAACATTTAGAGGTGTAACGGTTCAGGATGTAACACAGAATTTAGGGTCAAAGTTCAGCAGGTTAAAAAAAAAAGAAGTCGTCCTGGTATTACCAGGCGGGGAGTACCTATCCTCTGAAAAGAAGCCAATGCGGAAGTAACTTAGGGCTGCATTCTATCAAAAGGCCACCAGGGGGCGACCGTCTCTATACAAGTCAATGGAGAAGTAACGTAGAACTGCATTCTATCAAAAGGCCACCAGGGGGCGACCGTCTCTATACAAGTCAATGGAGAATTCACCAACTTCTCACTTGATTTCTAACCTCAGTAAACGTTTTCAAAATGTGTTTATGGTCTCAATCGCTAGTTTAAAGCCTTCTTCAATGCAGTATGATGTTCATTTGGGACATTTTGGCCTCCCTGATTTTATATGTGACGATAAAGCAGGGTATGCATTAGGGCGTGGCTACGTCCTGATTGACAGGGTGATTGACCAATGTCCTTGAGATCCAGCCCTCGCAACCAATCGCAGCCTCCCCGCTCCGCCGTTAGTCCCGCCCATACTTCCGTCCATGGCTCCGCCTCATGCCCATATAAGTAGAATCCGTGTTTTTATTTTTCCCAGCATGCACCTGAAATTTTAAAGATGGCCGCTGCCTAGATTAGAAACTATTGGCTTCCGAGCAGCAGTCCACAAACCAATGGGTGACGTCACGGATGTTACGTCTGTTTCTTATATACAGTCTTTGGGTATTACTGATACTTTAAAAATGTATTTGACCTTTTTTATTAATACAGGTGAGACATGGAGACATCTGTCCTGGACAACATTACAATAAATTACAATAAGTGAATCAGTACAAGAAAGAGTTCCCGAAGATGCTCCATCCAACATCCTCTAAAAGAAGTTTAAAATCAGTTTCAGCTACTTTCATCCATTTCATTTTAAATTCAACCACTTACACTAAATGATGATAATAATAATGTGTTTCTGTTGATCTGATTCAGTGTGAGAGCTCGTAAAGCTGCTGGCCTTTAGATTGTATGTCGAGGGCGTCACTCAAGTTAATTTACTACTTTTTAGGATTAGGGCGGGGTGTGGTCAATGATTTCCTGAATCGATTCAATTCCGATTCACAGGGTTTCGATTCGATTCAATATTGATTCAATTTTATGTTCCCAGAGTTTCTGTTTTATAAGTCAGACAATATTTTTAACACGTAATGGATTTACCCTTAAGACCAGAGGCATTTTAAATCATGTCATTTTGAATTATGTTTCCTTCCCTCCCTTCCTTCTTTCCTTCCTTCTTTCCTTTCCTTCCTTCCTTCCTTCCTCCATCCTTTCCTTCCTTCTTCTTCCTCCCTCCTCTCCTCTCCTTCCTTCCTTCCTCTCTCCTTTCCTTCCTTCTCCCTTCCTTCTTTCCTTTCCTTCCTTCTCCCTTCCTTCTTTCCTTTCCTCCCTCCTTTCCTTCATTCTTCCTCCCTCCTTTCCTTCCTTCTCCCTTCCTTCTTTCCTTTCTTCCCTTCCTTCCTCCCTCCTTTCCTTCCCTCCTTTCCTTCCTATGTGTATTTACCCTTAAGACCAGTGGCATTTTAAATCATGTCATTTTGAGTGATGATGTCATCATGTAACCATAGTGATGATGTCATCATGTAACCATAGAGACTATGGATAAGCATGTCAGTTCAAATACAAGACAAAGTTGTAAACTCTCAAATTATAATTATTATTTTAAATGTCATGCTTCCATCTATTCTCTCTGAAAAAAAATCCATTCACAGAATTTTTAATCGATATCGAATTTTTAAATAGAAAATCGATTTTAATTGATGGATCGATTTTTTTTTTTTTTTTTTTTTTTTTTTTTTTTTGGACACACCCCTAATTAGGAATGCATTGATTTAGAGCAGCAGTGTCAAGAAATTCAAGATGAAAATACGAAAACCTGTAAAAATGAGAGCTGGTTTAAGCTGAGAGATGCAAATCCTTAAAGTAACATGTTTAACCAATAATACTGATGGCAGCAACATACTACTACTATACTACATACTACTATACTACTACTATACTACATACTACTATACTACTACTCATACTACTATACTACATACTACTATACTACTACTCATACTACTATACTACATACTACTATACTACTACTCATACTACTATACTTCATACTACTATACTACATACTACATACTACTATACTACATACTACATACTACTATACTACATACTACTACTCATACTACTACTCATACTACTACTCATACTACTATACTACATACTACTATACTACTCATACTACTATACTACATACTACTATACTACATACTACTACTCATACTACTATACTACATACTACTACTCATACTACATACTACTACTCATACTACTATACTACATACTACTATACTACATACTACTATACTACATACTACTACTCATACTACTATACTACATACTACTATACTACATACTACTACTCATACTACTATACTACATACTACTACTCATACTACTATACTACATACTACTATACTACATACTACTATACTACATACTACTACTCATACTACTATACTACATACTACTACTCATACTACTTTACTACTATACTACATACTACTATACTACATACTACACCTACTGCTGACTTTGCCCGAGCGTTCGACTCATTGCTGCTCTCGTCAAAGTAGATTATTAAACTACTTACTAGTAATTGTTTCCGTCTCCTCTCAGGCCTAAAGGTCGAAACAGGAAGCTGTGGAAGGACGAGGGTCGCTGGGAGCACGACAAGTTCAGGGAGGAGGAACAGGCGCCGAAGAGCCGCGAGGAGCTCATCGCCATCTACGGTTACGACATCCGCAACGGCGGCGGCAGCGGAGATCGACCGTACAGACAGCGGCGGCCTCGGTGAGCCTCCTTCACTCCTTTTATATCTGTTATTTAATACGACAGTAACACAGATATGAAGGCAGGGAGGAGCAGCTGTAACACTAAAATATGTCACATCACACTTATCTGAATAACTAAGAATAAATAAAACAGAATAAGACTTTTTAAATTAATTTTGCATCGTCAGCAGTTCAGTTTATCAGGTTAAATGTTAATTAAAGATTGAATTGTTGCTTTTTTTTAAATTTTTTCAAACCTGTAAAAGAGTCGAGCATTTTCTCTCTCTGTCTTCGAACATGTCAATCAAACTTTGGACGAAGCATCGTTTAATTCAGTGTTGAGAGACGCTGTTGACAGATGTTTGAGACTGCTTAAAATCCAGATCTCCCCTCGACTAAAGGACGTAGAAAACATTTAAATCTAAGCCAACATAAATAAGAATAACATAAGTGACAAGAACCAAGAATACGAGACAAATAAATAATGAGACATGATGAATTAAATGAAGTGTTTAATGTGTGTCCCTGCAGACAGAGCGTGTCTCCCAGCAGAGACAAACGCTGGCGAGAAGGAGGAGGAGAGCGAGCGGTTCGTTCCTGGCAGAGCAGCGGAGGTCCGAACCGAGGAGGAGCTCCACCTTCATCCATCCACCCTTCCTCCTCCTCCTCTCCCTCCTCTCTCCCTCTCTCCTCCGCTCAGCGTAGCAGCAACTACTCCAGACCGCCTCCCTCCCGCAGCAGACCATCCCACCCCAGTCAAACGCACCTCCCGCCTCAGCCCCAGTACAGGAATAATGAATCAAACGCACCCCAGATGCATCAAAGAGACCGACAGGGCTCGAAAGCTCAGCCGGAGCCTGTGGGAGACAGAGGAGTGGTCAGCAGGGGGGGGCGAGGCAGCGGGGGGAGGGGTGGTTCCTCTGCGCTCAGCGAGGACGTCACAGTCAGCCAGGGCGGCGTCGGGGACGAGGAGCGCGGCTTAACGGCCGGGACGCCGTCCTCATCGTCGCATTCGAGCGGTTATCAGTCTGCGTTGCCGAGGCGACAGCAGCAGGAGCAACGAGGCAGCGCCGACAGAGCCGCCTCCGGATTGGCCGCCTCCACCTCTGACCCCGCCCTGCAGTCGTCAGCGGCCGCAACGACCAATCGGGAAGTTTCTCCTCCCGCCGAGCGGCCGGTGGAGCGAAAGTCGTACTCGCTGGCTCGTAGGACTCGCTCTCGGCCTGCAGACCTGGGCAGCAAACAGCCGTCCGTGGAGGAGTCTGCAGCCGGAGGGAACGCTGCCTCCTCCCCCGGCAGCGCGGGGGGGAAGAGCTGGACGGGAGGAGGCAACGGGCCGAGCCAGGCAGGAGGAGGAGGAGGAGGTGGTGGAGGTGGTGGAGGTGGTGGAGGTGGTGGAGGTGGTGGAGGTGGAGGGCTGGCGGAGCTGGACCAGGACGTTGCTCGGCTCAGTCTGGCCGGGCAGAGCTGGAGTCAGAGCCCGACCTCGTACATCCGCTCTGAGATGAGAGGTGAGCACACACACACATGCTGTCAGGGCTGCTTCACACAGTTCAGCTCTCTGTTTCTCTCTTTTGTGTGTTTCCATTTCAAAATACCAAAATACCCATGAGCCTCAGCAGCTGTGGAGACGACAGCAGTCACATTTATCACATTTATCTTCACATTCAAGAACAAAACAAGATGCCAAAGTTTCTGAATTCACCCAAAATAAATAATCAAGTAGTCTGCAGATTATACAGTATACAGCAACACACGTCTGTCTGTAGCTGAAATGCATCCTGGGAGTTGTAGGCGATATTCAGCCCAAAACAGCAACATGTTTATCGTAACATTTCAGCCTCAGAAAAGTGTTGCAGGAATAAAATGATTATTTAACCCTCTCAGTTTGTTCTCCTCATAAAAAGTGTTTCTACCAAACGTTGAAGCTCAGATGTGTTTAGAAAGCATCAATAATCAATAATCTGACTGATCAATAAATGTGATTAAAGCTTGATTCATGTTTCAGAGCAGAGAGACTAAACAGCTCCTATCACACAACATCATGTTTTACCTCAGACATGAAAATATAACAGAGACATAATGATGCTAATGTTATTTTATTGCTAGTTTTGAGTCTCTTTAGTCTCTCCATCTCTACGTTACCATGGCAGCTGTCACTCAAACTAACTGCAGGTTGATTTTACTAATTTTTTAAATCAATTTGAGTCTCTTTAGTCATTTATGTCCTTTTGGTGGTTAAATGTTGTTTTCTATGTAAAGGTAAAATGAGCAGAGCTTTGTGGAAGTGTGGGGTTTATTGTAGAACCATTAGAGCCATCAGTTTTCATCCTCATAACTACTATCTTATTAAAACTATTAACTATTCATTTCACTAAAACACATGGACATAGATACGGAGATCATGTGACCCAGAACAGTTCTATACTAAAATATAACATTTAATATATTTGTGCATTTTGGGCGACTTTAGGAAAAGCCATCAAATTTCAAAGTAAAAGACATTTAGGGTGTTGATAGATGGATGGATGGATAGATAGATAGATAGAGGATTCCAGGAGCTCAATATAAACATAAAAATAATAAAGTAATGAACAACAGACCATAAAGAGACGATAAAAAGCAGGTTAAGAGGAAATGGAGCTGATTTATAAAGCGTCAGATAAAAACCAAACCAAAAAAACAGAATCATCAACATTGTACTGGTTAATGGTTAATAATAATAATAATAATAATAATAATAATATAAGATGAACCACGTTTGCACCTGCAGGCCTCCCCAGCCCCATGCACATCCCCGGCGGCCCGCCTCAGTTCTCCGGCATGGAGGAGATGGGCGTCGGATCCAACCGGGCCAAACGCTACTCGTCACAACGTCAGAGAGCCGTTCCTGAGCCGGCACCGCCCATGCACCTGGGAGTGATGGAGGGACACTACTACGAGCCCAGTAAGAAACAGAAACAGTCAAATATGAGAGAGAGACTATGTGTCGGTCTCATCTGAGGCTCAGCTGAGGGTTATGTAGAAATGTCTCAGTCAGCGTTGCACTTCCTCCTGTTTACCAGCAGAGGGCAGAAAAGGTGCACCATTACATATCTGAGTGTTCAGGGCCGAAATTAACATTAAATTAGTCTCATTATCAACTAAAATGCAAAAACAATAACTGTGTCCAACTTCCTTTCTGTCTCATGTCCTTTTTAAAATGAACATCTTTGACTGCAGTAAAAGTATCAACACGGGAATATAAGATACTACTTATAATAAAATACTCTACTGCAGTATTACAGTAAAAGTACTGCAGTATTATAGTGATGCAGTATGCAGTATTACAGTAAAAGTACTGCAGTATTATAGTGATGTAGTATGCAGTATTACAGTAAAAATACTGCAGTATTATAGTGATGTAGTATGCAGTATTACAGTAAAAGTACTGCAGTATTATAGTGATGTAGTATGCAGTATTACAGTAACAGTAATGAGCTAGTTTGATTGATTGGTCTGTCTCTGTCTCAGTGTCGTACCAGGGACCAATCTACGGCCACGGGGACGGCCCCGCCCCCATCCCGCCGCAGGGCATGCTGGTCCAGCCGGAGATGCACCTCCCTCACCCCGGTCGGTGGACTTCTGTCACTCACATATTTTAGGATGTGATAAAAGTTCACGTGTGACGTTTATCTCTGTTCCTCCCGTTCAGGCCTCCATCCCCACCAATCAGGCGGCCCCATCGCCAACCCCGCCATCTATGGAGGCCCGCCGGTCTCTCTGTCGCCAGGGCAACCACAGCAGCTGCTGCCGCCGCCTTTCTACCCTCCGCCGGGAGTCATGACCTTCCCTTACCCGGCCATGTACCCGACGCCACAGGTTCTGCAGCATTTATATTAAACACAACGATCTGTTCAGGATACCGTTGTTTCATCACTAACAAAGTTTCCATCCAAATGCAGACCAGCAAAGAGACGTGACGCTGTTATTCTTAGAGCTGTCGGTCACAGCCTTTCAAAACAAAGTGATGCTGAAACTCAATCGATCCTTTTTGCACCCAGAGCCAGAAAATCTGACTAAAATGTCCCAAAATGTGTGAACCCTTAAACAGGCATCAGTGGACAATGAGATTTGATGTTACTTTACTTAAAGTAAAACTTCTCCATAAATACTTTGAATATATTTTTTGATTTTATGAGTTGTATCTCCACCAGGATACCTTTCCCCTATTAAGCTATAAAATGGTTTTATTTAATAAAGATGCATTCTTGCTTTCCCTGGTCATTAATCTCCTAGTTTCTAAACTTATTTTATCATTTCTATCAAAGTAAAGACCTACGACAAGCTTCACTTCTTCCAATTCAAGACATACAACTGAACAACCACCTTAACTTGAGTCTGTATCTGCTGCTGCACGTTGCCTCTTTAAGGTTTAGTGTTAATATATCTGAACTGTACGAGTTAAAGCATTACATTTCATCTGAGCAGTTTATTTATCATTATTTTACAACCAATCAACTTATTAATTAAAACTAATCATTAGACCCAATAAAACAGTCAAATCCTGCTTTTACATTATTATATCTGTCATAATATATGATATGAGTAAAACGGTCACGTGACACTTTCCGCTTTGAGTACGAAAAGGTTTTTAAAAAAGTCTGAAGTCATTAAATGCAGCTACAATTTACTGCTTCTGGTCACATGACGGGTGTCTAGTCAACTCTCGGTTTCAGTTAAAGGCTCCTTGGATTGGTGCTGGTCGTTGTTAGAGGTGTGTGTGTGTCAGCAGATGAACAGCAGGTGGCGCTAATTCTCCAAAGGTAGAAAAGCAGGAAAGTGTCTTTACATTACGACGGGTGTAACGAGACACAAAAATGCCAGCGTCGCCGCAGCAACGGCCAGTAAAAGAAGTATGTTCAATAAACCTGAGCAGCTTTGATGGATGGATAGATGGATGGATGATGATGATGGATGGATGGATAGTGGATGATAGATTAGATAGATGGATGGATAGATGGATGATAATGGATGGATGGATAGTAGATGATAGATAGATAGATGGATGGATAGTGGATGATAGATAGATAGATGGATGGACGGATGGATGGACGGATGGATTGATAGTGGATAGTGGATGGATGATAATGGATGGATGGATAGTAGATGATAGATAGATAGATGGATGGATAGTGGATGATAGATAGATAGATGGATGGACGGATGGATGGACGGATGGATTGATAGTGGATAGTGGATGGATGATAGTGGATGGATGATAGTGGATGGATGGATGGATGGACGGATGGATGGATGGATGGACGGACGGATAGATGGATGGATGGATAGATGATGGATGGATGATAATGGATGGATGGATGATAATGGATGGATGGATGATAATGGATGGATGGATGGATAGATGGATGATAATGGATGCATGGATAGATGGATGGATAGATGGATGATAATGGATGGATGGATAGATGGATGATAATGGATGGATAGTAGATGATAGATAGATGGATGGATGGATGGATAGATGATGGATGGATGGATGATAATGAATGGATGGATGATAATGGATGGATGGATGCATGGATAGATGGATGATAATGGATGGATGGATGGATGGATAGATGATAATGGATGGATAGTAGATGATAGATAGATAGATGGATGATAATACTGGATGGACAGTGGATTGATAGATAGATGGATGGATGGATGATGATGGATGGATGGATGATAATGGATGGATAGTGGATGGATAGTGGATGGATGATCATGGATGGACAGTGGATGGATGATGATGGATGGATAGATGGATGGATGATAATGGATGATAATGGATGGATGGATGATAGATAGATAGATAGATGGACGGATGATTGATGGATGGATGGATAGATGGATGATAGATGGATGGATGGATGGATAGATAGATGGACAGATGATTGATTGATGGATAGATGGACAGATGATGGATGGATGGATGGATGAGCTGCAGAACGCTTTACTTCTTTATTTGAGTTAAAGTTAGTAAATCAGGCTCATAGTATCTAAACATGCTGATTCAGTCTTTACTGTATATCTCTGACGGCTTCACTGACCTCCAACCCCCCCCGTGTTTCAGGCTCATAGTATCTAAACATGCTGATTCAGTCTTTACTGTATATCTCTGACGGCTTCACTGACCTCCAACCCCCCCCGTGTTTCAGGCTCATAGTATCTAAACATGCTGATTCAGTCTTTACTGTATATCTCTGACGGCTTCACTGACCTCCAACCCCTCCCGTGTTTCAGGCTCAGGCCCAGGTGACGTACGGAGGTGTGACCTACTATGACACCATGCAGCAGCAGGCTCAGCCCAAACCTTCGCCCCCCCGCCGCACGTCCCAGCCCGTCACCGTCAAGCCCCCCCCTCCGGAGGTTCCCTTCGCATCAGAGTGACCCCCCCCCCCCCCCCCCCCTCTTCCCCACCCACCTAGTCTCAGCCACACTCTCAGCCCAAAACTACAGGTGAGCACAAACCTTCATCAGCTCTCACCTGCCTCTGCTTTAATCTGCACTTCTTTCTTTCTTTCTTTCTTTATTTCTTTCTTTCTTTTCTTTCTGTTCTCCTTTCTTTCGTTCCTCCTTTCTTTTTCTTTCTTTCCTCCTTTCTTTCTGTTCTCCTTTCTTTCTTTTCGCCTTCTTTTCTTTCTTTCTTTCCTCCTTTCTTTCTGTTCGTTCTTTCTTTCTTTCTTTTCTTTCTTTCCTTTTTTTCTTTCTTTCTTCCTTTTTCTCTTTCTTTCTTCCTTTCTTTCTTTCCTTCTTTCTTTCTTTCTTTCCTTCTTTCTTTCCTCCTTTCTTTCTTTCTTTCCTCCTTTCTTTCTGTTCGTTCTTTCTTTCTTTCCTTTCTTTCTTTCCTTTTTTTCTTTCTTTCTACCTTTTTCTCTTTCTTTCTTCCTTTCTTTCTTTCCTTCGTTCTTTCTTTCTTTCCTTCTTTCTTTCCTCCTTTCTTTCTTTCTTTCCTCCTTTCTTTCTTTCTTTTCCTCCTTTCTTTCTTTCTCCCTTCCTTTCTTTCTTTCTTTCTTTCTTTCTCCCTTCCTTTCTTTCTTTCTTTCTTTCTTTCCTCCTTCCTTTCTTTCTTTCTTTCTTCCTTTTCTTTCCTCCTTTCTTTCCTCCTTTCTTTTCCTCCTTTCTTTCTTTCTTTCTGCTGAAGCATTGGATCATCTTTTAAATGTTCACACAGAATCATCATGGTGGGTTCTCAGCTCTGAGAGAGTTCTACTTTTATTTTGAAATCTTTCTTTGTGTGTTTTTAGGAGCGGGGGGTGGGAGGGTCGGTGAGGAGCTGCAGTCCCCCAACGTTAAACGAGGGAGGAAAGGACGAGTGTGGACGGAGGGAAAGATGGACGGAGAAAAAAATGGACAGAGGGAAAAATGGATGGAGAAAAAAATGGACGGAGGAAAAAATGGACAGATTAGCGGCCTGGAGGAGGCGGCAGGTTGACTAGCGCTGCTGGAATACGACTTTTCTTTTTTTGTCTCTTTTTTTTCTCGACCCTGTAGCAATTTTTTTTTTCTTTTTTTTGAGGGTCAACTGTTTCACACTGACCCTCCTTCTCCTCCTCCTCTTCTTCGTCCTTTTCTTCCTGCTCTTCCTCTTCCTTCTCCTCTCT